>NC_056732.1:1083271720-1083571720 GCF_019279795.1 Protopterus annectens | reverse complement strand
ACACACTTGCCATTTGCCCCTAACTATGTTATGACACTCGAGACAGACGCATTAGCAGAGCGCGCTATTCGCATTACTGGGAGGTTTCCCTTCTCTTGCTGTACTTATAGGGTGCTGACATCATCAGTGTTTAGAAAGGGGAATGTGCATCCTGTAGTCTATTCTCCTAGTTGCCAAAAGGGACATTTCCCTCACACACAATTGCACACACACTACCCCCCTCAGCCAAACACACACACTTGCCATTTGCAGGATTCAAACCCCTACCTAACTATGTTATGACACTCGAGACGGATGCATTAGCGGAGCGCACTATTCACATTACTGGGAGGTTTCCTTTCTCTTGCTGTACTTATAGGGTGCTGACATCATCAGTGTTTAGAAAGGGGAATGTGCATCCTGTAGTCTGTTCTCCTAGTTGCCAAAAGGGACATTTCCCTCACACACAATTACCCCCCTCAGCCAAACACACACACTTGCCATTTGCAGGATTCAAACCACTACCTAACTATGTTATGACACTTGAGACGGACGCATTAGCAGAGCGCGCTATTCACATTACTGGGAGGTTTCCCTTCTCCTGCTATACTTATAGAGTGCTGACATCATCAGTGTTTAGAAAGGGGAATGTGCATCCTGTAGTCTGTTCTCCTAGTTGCCAAAAGGGACATTTCCCTCACACACAATTGCACACACACTAACCCCCCTCAGCCAAACACACACTTGCCATTTGCAGGATTCAAACCCCTACCTAACTATGTTATGACACTTGAGAAGGACGCATTAGCGGAGCGCGCTATTCGCATTACTGGGAGGTTTCCCTTCTCCTGCTATACTTATAGAGTGCTGACATCATCAGTGTTTAGAAAGGGGAATGTGCATCCTGTAGTCTGTTCTCCTAGTTGCCAAAAGGAACATTTCCCTCACACACAATTGCACACACACTAACCCCCCTCAGCCAAACACACACACTTGCCATTTGCAGGATTCAAACCCCTACCTAACTATGTTATGACACTTGAGATGGACGCATTAGCAGAGCGCGCTATTCGCATTACTGGGAGGTTTCCTTTCTCCTGCTATACTTATAGAGTGCTGACATCATCAGTGTTTAGAAAGGGGAATGTGCATCCTGTAGTCTGTTCTCCTAGTTGCCAAAAGGGACATTACCCTCACACACAATTGCACACACACTAACCCCCCTCAGCCAAACACACACACCTGCCATTTGCAGGATTCAAACCCCTACCTAACTATGTTATGACACTTGAGACGGACGCATTAGCGGAGCGCGCTATTCGCATTACTGGGAGGTTTCTTTTCTCCTGCTGTACTTATAGGGTGCTGACATCATTGGTGTTTAGAAAGGGGAATGTGCATCCTGTGGGGAGGCAGACGCCAAGAACACTCTGGCTAAGCTGTCATTCCCTAGAGCAAACAGCCTAGTGTTGACCTCTACACCCATATGTTTAACTGTCAAATGCACATTATTTGTTGCTGATAGACTGTTTGCACGTCTTTATTGCCATAGCATTCCCTGTTTGTATGAACAACTTGTGTATCTGTGGAAGATGTTTGCATATGGGAGGGATCCACTATATCATGTATGTCTCTGTCATTTAACTGTGTGCACTGGGCAGACTGCTGTAATGTGGTTGGTTCCTGGAATAACACGTAAAAATACCAGCTATGTGTGGCCAACTGCTAAACTGAGATTTGGCCTAAGTGTGTGAGCATGCCCAGTTCAGCCTTCCCATGGCCTGTTGTCTGACATATGTCTCATTTATCAAAGTGTGTGAGCATGCCCAGTGTGAGCATTCCATATGTTGAACTCTGCAGCCCACCACATTTGTGGATGAGTGTGAACTTCAACAAATATCTCCCGTTTATGGTTGTGTGTTGTGTGTCATGTTGTGTAGTTACTATACAACTGCTTTGTGTGTGAACACAACAGGATTATACTGTGCCTGCAGGGTTTGCATGGGATACTTTGCATACAGTTGTCAACATCCTTTCACACTGACCTAACACTGTAGTACTGTATAGTGTACTGGTTCAGTACTTTGACTGTGGTGGACAGTATCCTGGGCTTTAGTGCTATCACTGCTTTACATTTCCATAGTGAGCACAACAGCCTGGTTAGGGGCCAGTTGTGTACATCTGACCATGTTGCATTATGTTCAGATATGAACTACTTAAACCAGGCTTGTCCAACATTGGTAGTGTATTCCACAACATAGGTGTACATTTGCAAACACTAGCGATGTGCCCTGGTCCATTTCTAATGCTAGTCGGAGAGTGTGCTTGTCCTTCGACACACATTGTAAGTGGAGTTTGCCATGACATATGTCATGGTTAGTATACTGTGCCTCTGTCTACCTGTGACATGACAGTGATACCCAGGATAAAGCTACCATCTCCCATCCACTCATCAAGATTCCTATTGAGGAAAATCGATAAGTGACTCTATAGGTAGCCTGTACTGGGAGTTTACTCATGAGTGGGGGTGGCTTCTGTGTTATGGATCATGCAGTACAGCTTGTCCTATGTAAGTCAGTGCTGGGGTTCATGTCTCTCATGTGCATAGCTCACTGCCATTCAGATTGTACAAGGTGCAGCATGTTTATTGTTACCAGCAACACAGGCAACACATGGCATCTGTGCAAGCTTCTTGATACTCCTGGTGAGGTACTGTTGGGGACTTTACGGTTGATGGAGGTGTCTGCTGAGGTACATCCCACAGGGGCTATTGTAGTCAATTGTAACGCTGATGAAGGATGACTGCAGAGCCACAATGACCTCCCCTTATCTAGATCTGACAACCTTCATGATTAGGTGGGTATATGGTATGTTTCTGTAAACACTACAGCACATGTTTGTCCAATGCAGGATATCTATCACCTTGTGTCCCCAGGTCTCTCATTACATGTTAAGTACGTAATGGGTTAACACCTATGTGGTAATTGGTGGGCACTTACTGTATATCCACGGGGGTTGACTATACACTTTTCTGCAATTAGCTTGCTGACATGGCTATGGCACCAGTTGTCTGTTTCTATGTGGCCCTTTTGTGGGATGCTTGTGTCAGCTGGTGGATCATATATGGTGAGCAGCTTGTAGTCCTCTGCAAACATGTTCAGACACAGTCCTTCCATGTTGGCCTGTACCTATGGGACATATATACCAGATGAGGGAGATCCCAGGACCAAGCCTTGTGGGATGCCAGTTATATCTGGTTTGTAGTCTAACATGGCTGCAGCATGTCTGACCATGTCTGTTCTGTCCTTGGTCTGGTTTGCAACCCCTCTACTGACATAGGGGTTTATATTTAAGCTGGTGAGCTTATCTATAATGAACATGTGGGGTACTGTATAGAAGCCTTTGCAAGGTCCAGCTACGCTGTGTGGACCACAATGCCCTCATCAATGACCTTAATGACTGTTTCAATTGAGTCAAACATGTTTAGGGGCAGGATCTGCACTTAGGAAAGCCACACTGGGTAGGGTCCGGTGTCAGTAGGTCCCCAATATCTTTATGTCTGCGGTACATGCTGATCCTTTCCATAGCTGTGCAGACTGAGCTTCTCAGGATTCTGGGGTGGTAGTTTTCAGTATCCATTCAGGCAACACCTTTGTTGAGAAGGACCACTGTTGTTGTACACTGCTCTTTGGGTACATATCCTGTGGTAAGGCTGACATTGAGCAGTAGTGTGATTTGGCATTCCATTCGTCTTGGAGTCCATGTTGGACTCAGCCCAGGACACCAGCTCATACCATTGCTGCTGTGTGTTTTGCTTTGTAGATGCTGGCTGTTACCTCAGCATCTGCAATGTCAGGGGGCCAGCAGTCTGCTGGGATAGATATTTTGCATTCTGTGGGGGGGGGGGGTTGCATTGCACCTGTGAGGATGTATGTTGGCAATATGTGTGTGTGTTTGGTATGTTGTTTGTGATATTTGTGTGATTCAGAGCATATCTGTGAATTCCCAACACGGTTCCTACCATCAGTTGTGAAAGCCTTGGGATTACCCTTAGTGTCCTGTACAATTTGTATCTTCATAGGTTCATAGGTTCATACTAGGCTATCCACCCTAGGGCATTTGTTAGCCTAGCCAGAGTGTGTGTGGCTTTTGCCACCCCTTGCTATGTGAATATTATAGCCATTTATGATTTGCTTTGCTGTGCCTCTGTCTGGACATGACACAGTGAAGACCCCCAGTGTAACTCTACAATCATCCATCCACTTGGCAAGATTCCTGTTGAAGAGTGTCAGTGAGGGCTCTGCCTAACATGGAGTGGGATTCTGGTCCAGGGTGTGGGGAGCCTCTGGATTATGTATCTGTCCCACCAGCACATCCTATTTCATTATTTGTTGAGGTTGACATCTCTCACTCTCACAGCTCCGATGGCTTTGAGTTTTCTGGGGTGGAGCATGTCCATTACTCCTGTGTTGGGCATGGCCTTGTACAACAGGCATGCAATGCCTCTGTGTAGGCAGTATGTGACTGCATTCAGCTGGGGTGTCTACAGCCAGGCACCATATGACATATATTTGAGACCCTTTATCCTCTTGGTGAGGTACCTTTGAGGTCTTTCTAACTGCTGCAGGTGTCAGGTAAGGTACATCCCATATGAGGCATTGTACTAGATTATGGGTGTGATAAGAGAACAGTATAGGGGCACAATGACCTCTGTTGACGTAGATGTGAATCCTTTCATGATACGGTGTCCAGTGTAGACAGTCTTCCTAGCCACATTGGCAATGTGAGTGTCACATAACAGGTTACTGTCCACTTGTGTTCCTAGGTCCCTGATTACTCCTTCCATACATAATGGTTTACCACCTGTGTGGTAATTTGGGGTACCTTGTTTGGTATTTGGTGGGACATTCATACTGTCCAGTTTCTTCAGGATGGCTGGGTGGGGTTCCTGTGTGTGAGAGTGTGGCCTGTAGCATGCTACAGACTGTACAGCAGTCTTGCCTGCAGTTAGTTGCACATGGATGGACTCCAATGCCTTGTGCATTGTCAGTTACCTGGACGTATGGGTGTCTGTGCTGAATATGGATACTCACCCTCCTTTTATGTTTCGTTCCAGGTTTTGGGGCCATGACACATGATATGTGGTATAACCTGGTAGTGCTGGTGTGCTGTCAGGAGGCTTGCAGCAGGTTTCTGTCACTGCACAGACATCGATGTTCTCCATACTGGGGATGGCCTCGGGAGCATGCATATTGGGGTTTACACATCTGGCATTGGTCAGCATTACCCTTATGTTTCTTTCCACTTATGTTTTCTAGGATGGTGGGTTAGGTCTTTTCAGCCTTGCCTACAAAAGGCTCTATGGAGGTGGCAAAAGCCTTATCCAATATCCAGACACCCAGGGGTAACAGGTGCAAGCCATCCCAGGAACAGCTGCGTGGCTTGTCAAGCATGACATCCCAAGCAGACAGACATTGGATCCCCTTGGAATGACACCAGTAAGTGTGCCACTTGCTATGACTGATCATTCCGTGTTTCTACTGTGGCATTATTCTTGGTAAGGGTAGGATGCTGCAAATGGTGATTGTCATACCAACCTGGACTACATAATCAGAGAGCTCATCTATGTCTCTTTTCATGTAGTTTAGGGAGGTACATCTCAGGTCATTCACACCAGCATGGACTATGACTGCATCATATTTCTACTTGCTTTGGGGTGACCTGCATACTTGTGTTATGTTGCGTATTGTGGCAGCATACAGGCAGCTTACTGTACCCTTTCCCTTGTTCAGTCTGGTGTGCGGGACAGCAGTGTGTCTCACTATGGAGTCACCTATTACAACTGTATCAGGCATGTTGTTTCTCCTTCTGGCCTGTGACTGTTTGGCACACTAGCTTTGTGTACTATGTGTTGCATGTGCTATGTTTGGAAGTTGTTTGATTGGGTGTCTGCTTTAGAGGCCTCTGTTGGTGTGCTGTGTTTGTAATTTGTGCCTCCGGGAATGTTTTTCTGTGTTTATGTCTTTGGTTTGCAGTTGTGATAGGTCTATGTGGGACTGTGTTTGTGGTGTGTGTGTGGTTATCTTCTCCTCCTGACTAGTTTTGGGAGTACTGAGTTGAGGGAGCTCAGCCTCCAGTTTGAATAGATGGTTGCATCTCTCACACATATTTGAATTTCTTGGGGGGAGTTGGGGGTTGTCTGTGTACTTGGGGCAGGTGTAACATTGCCTCAAGATTCACAGATTCAACTTGTTGTGGCTGGCCTTAGTGGATTGTATGTGTGGACATATTTTATTGCCATACTACTGATCAGTGATTACTTCATTGTTTATAAAATAAAAACAAGACCACAGAGCAAAGCAATGAAGGGGCTCAAAACGCTCACACAAAGTCCCATATAATACAGAGCAGCAGTCCTGTAGGCAAAAAATACTCCAACGTTGTAGAAGGGCTGTGAAGGGCTGAAGAAGCTATTTAGCGAAAGCGATACCCTGTTCTACAATAAACTTCTGCATTTTATACATTTTCTACAACGTTGGAGTATTTTTTGCCTACAGGACTGCTGCTCTGTATTATATGGGACTTTGTGTGAGCGTTTTGAGCCCCTTCATTGCTTTGCTCTGTGGTCTTGTTTTTATTTTGTACTTATTTGGGCTTACACAATGGAGCATTAACTCCCTACAAGCGATCCTTTTTTATTATTACTTCATTGTTTATGTTTGCTCTATCATGTAGTAGCTTCCTCATTCTCTTGCATGGTTTGGTTATGGCTGGTGTCCACCATGCCAGATGCCTGCGTGTATGGCATTGTGTCTTGTTTTAATTTAGGATTGCATAATCCAAGCATTCCTGGCAGTGTTCATGGAATGGCTGTATTACAGGTTCTGAGGTGTGTCCCATATTTTGCACCTGCACAGGACCTTTAATGGATTCCACATCAGTTTGGAGGAGTGGAAATATTGCTTTACACATGTTTTCCACTGTGGTTTTCTGGCCAGGGACTGTGGTCAGGATTTGTATATCCAGTGTGATTACTCTATGGTCTGGTTTTACCAGTGAGCAATACACTTCTCGTCTTGCCATCCAGTACCCATGTTGCTGATTATCACATCCAGTATGCTTACCCCTCTTGTGGGAGTGGTACGTTGTTCCCGGGCATTTTGGTTTATGGATTCTATGAACTTTTGTCCTACAGTGTTGGATCTAGTATAATGCTCCCAGTCTATGTCTGGGTATTTTCAGTCACCCAATATAATGTGGTTTGGAGGACTTGATATATTCATGTATTCCAGCATAGGTCAGGTGCAGTTCCTGGTGTTGGGACAGTAGTATGTAGCAGACTATAAACTGGGGGGCAGTTTTAGCCACTGTTACTTGACCATGGCTAGTCCATGCTGCTTCTTGTTGAGGTACCAACATGGGGGTGTGGTTATCCTTGACAATTATTGCTAGTCACCTTCCTTTTGTAGCTTGTTCCATGTTTTGAGGCTGTACAGCACAGTATGAGGTGTAACCTGGTAGTGTTAGGGTGCTGTTGTGAGCCTTGCCTCAGTTTTCTGTTACAGCACAGATATCAACATTCTCCATACTGGGTGAGTTTAGACTGCATGCATCTTGCTGTTTCGACTTATCCCTTATCTTATTCTTATCCCTTCTGATACCCATGGAGGTAGGTTTGTGTTTTGAGCCTTACCTATTCAGGGCACGTTGTGGGTAACAACAGCCTTTGCCAGTATCCATATGGCCTGCACTGATAGGTGCACGCCAGTCCTAGCAGGTGGAGCATCATGTAATGCTCAGCATGTCATCCCAGGCTGGCACACATTGGATCCCCTTTGATTAACTGCGATACTTCAGTCAATTATTGCACTTGATCATCTCATTGTCATATTGTGGCATGATGCTTGGTGAGGGTAGGATGTTAGTCAGGGTCCTCAGTTGTGCATATAGTACATGGTGTTACATTACTTAACACATGGCATTCATGCCTCAGGTGGTGCTGCAGGGCTGCCTCTGTCGGATGCACATATTACACTCCCTGTACATGTTTGTGAGCAGGTCATGTCATTTTAGGCATCCCTGTTATTATCTGAGTGAGTCAGAGGGGTATCATTCCCAGGGTTCCTACTGAGCCAGTGTATGTGCTATGCGTTGCCTCTTTGCCAAGGCCAGGGCATACTGGGCATGCCTCCTTCTGCCTACTGGGGCAGGCTCAGGTTGTTCCTCCTCCGAGTCACGCTCTGCCTGTGATGGCCTTGGCAATGGTGGGGGGCTGTTTGGCCCGGCCCTATGCTGGTCCTGCTGCAGCTGTTTTCGCAAGATCATATTATGTAGCATAGCACATACCATGACAATTTGGGTACATGTAGTTGGTGTGTACTGCAAGGCTCCACCAGATGTGTCCAGACACCGGAACCGTGACTTGAGCAGCCCAAACACACGCTCTATTACATTACGTGTTTGTGCGTGTGCCTCATTATGGCGTTCCTGTTCAGGTGTGTGTGTGTTTCTGATGGGTGTCATCAGCCACGACTCTAGTGCATAACCTGCATCCCCCACTAGGTGTCTGTGCGGGATGTCCCCATTGGCAAATGTCTGGTACAGCTGTGTCAAATGCCAGATGTGGGAATCATGGTAGCTCCCAGGGCAGCCAGCACACACATTCATTATTATGCCCTGGGCATCACACACAACCTGGCAGTTGATGGAGGGGAAGCCCTTGCGGTTAATGTATGCCCTACCCCGCTCACCGGCTGGTGCTTTGATGCGTATGTGCGTGCAGTCTATTGCACCCACTACCTCAGGGTATTCCGCTATTTGCTGGAAGAGACACATATTGCTGGCCAATACCTCACGGGCATTGGGGAAATATACATGATCACCGACATGTGCTGACATGGCATCCAGAAACTGGTGCAGTACCCTGGAGGCTGATGCCTGTGATATCCCCATCATATCACCAGTTGGTCTCTGGAAGGTACCTGTTGCTAGTATTCTTAGGCCAACACATACCTTGGTTTCCACTGGGATGGGTTCCCCTCTGTTGGTTCTGTGTGTGAGGCGTGGCCTGCACAGCTCCACTATTTGCTGCAGGAGGTCTTTGTCCACTCTATAGCGCTCTACTATCTCCAGCTCATGTAACCCGTGGTAGGTGACCCTGGGCCTGTACACTCTTCTCCGTCTCCTCACTGTGGGTTGTCTGGCACCATCTGCATTGTCACCACCCTCAGCAAGTTGCCTATGTCTCATTATGACAGCTATGGCAGCCCCTAACATTTCTGCTCTGAGTTCAGCTTTTTCAGTTTTCACTTCTAATAGCTTACTCCTGTCTTGCAGTGTCTCTTGAGAGAAACATCTTGCACTGCTGTTTGCAGATTTGTAAGTGTTGGGCTGATCTACTATTCTGCCTGTGTAATTGCCTGCTTCTAATTGTTTTCACCTGCTAGCTCCAGCAGTATTCCCTGGTAGCTTCCTACTAATTATGTTGCTTCCTTTTTCCTTTCTGTTTCCTCAGGGGGGAGCAGCGTGTATACCAGCAGAAACACGCTCACAGTGGCTTACACGCACGCACACATGCTTACACGGCTCAGAATCGTCTTATTCGGGTCAAAACGCGCACACACCAACTCAAACAGTGTTACAGCTCTGCCAACAGGCTTCTACATGCTGAGTCTGCCCTACCCACATGCACACCCGCGCAAACAGTGTTCAACAGCTACCAACACGCTCCCACATGCTCAGTCTGCCTTACACGCGCACACACTGTCTTACTCACGCTTCATGGCGCTCACACGTGCGCATGCACGCCCAGCAAGAAACTTTGGTGTAGGCAACAGTGTACACCTTCCATTTCTTGACTTTCTCATGCTTATCTAGTGGCACACCTCTTTCCATGATATCTGTCTGACATCTGTCATGTAACTCTGACCTCCAATGAACTGCATTTCTTTCTACCATTCCCCCCTGTGATGTCACCTATCTCCTACTCTGTTCCTCTCCCTTCTGTAACTCTTACACTACTCAGAATGTGCTCATTTGCTATGTGACAGTGGAATTCAGTATCCTAACACTCATTTGCATCAGATTGCCTACTAATGCTTAGTTACATCTCTTAGACTCAGCTTCCCCCTTAGCAACCACTACACAGTGGCCATGTTGTTTTTGGTCTGCTGGTCCTTGCATTGAAATTCCATGTATTGCATAAAACCCACATTTGTGGGTTTATAACCTTCGTTTTTATGTTTTATACAGCGAAGTCCGTTTGGGCGGGGCTGCGCTGGGTTTAAAAAAACTTTATATTTTTAATATTTTTGCATCAGGTTACCTTGGCAATGGCCACATATTTGGTCATTGGCATGCTGCCTAACACATATGCACCCTTTATTTGGAGCTGACATGGCTCCATTGCGTTTTTTGCAGAAACGTACTCAGTTGTCAACTGAGTACATTTCTGCAGCTAAAACGGCTCTTACACGGGCTGGTCTGGGCTTCCTGGATCGCTAATCATCCTCATTTGCATGCTATTCGGCTGCAAGTGAGGTGATTATCCATCCCACTCCGTGTAAGAGACGTTTTAGCTTGTCTCTTACACGGACTTTGGGCTGTTCCTGGATCGCGAAGGCTGCATGGAGTCTTACACTACTCTTAGACTCCGTACAAGCCTTCGTGAATCCGGCCCATGGTCTCTACCATTCTCCACACACCATTCAGCTTTATTATTTGTATACTCAGGTTAATTCAAATTGCGCTTTAGGCTGTAGAGTAATTTTGATTAGTGATGCAATGAATTCTGAGACCACACAGAACAAAGAAGACACCTGTTTTTGCCCAAAGTCACCTAAATTAATCTGAAGAGCATAATAGTACAGTTGTGTAAGATTTTACCAAAAAAGTAGATGCCCTACTTCTCACTTTTGCAGTATTCTTTATACTTGGGATCTCTTGCCAAGGATAGCCCAACATCTGGCAGGCATACCAAAGCCTTTACATCTTCCCTGTGCTGTATGTAAGATGTATGCACTCGCATAAGGTACACATGTGATGTATGGACAACTAATCCTCAGAACTGAAGTGCCCCAGGAGAACCAGAGCAACCCTAGAGAAGCAACAGCATGCCCATCCAAGAAGGGAAACAGAAGGAGATAGGGGTGTAAGAGAAAACCCCTCTGCTAGCAACAGGGCACCAGAAAAATTAAAAGGAGGAAGGAAGGAGGGACCAAATAGTGCAACAGTCAGAGGTAGAATATCTACTGTTATGGTAAGATCTTACACATTTGTACTATGTCCTTCCTTACCACTGCTCCAGTATTCATTGTCCTTGGGAGAGTACAAAAGCTATTGTAAAATATGGGAGTAGGAAGGCAGAACAACCCATGAGGGATAGTTCTGGCAAATCCTGCCCTGACCCTGGAAATGACATCCAACTTGTAATGTTTCCTAAAATGTAGACAGAAGATCAAGTAATAGCTTCCAAGATGGATCTAGTATCCAAACCTTTGGAAGAAAGTACCAGAAGAAGCTACTGCCCTAGTAGAATGAGTAGGACCGAAGAGGAAAGCTGCTTGCCCTGAAAAGTATAACAAAAGGAGATGGCCTTAGAGATCCAGGAGGAGATGACTTGCTTAGACACTGCAAAACCCAATTTCCTGGCATGAAAGGAAATAAAAAGTTGCTCAGAATTTCTGGATCCATTTTGTCTTGTTCAAGTAATACCGGAGTTGTCTATGTGCATCCAAGGTGTATAGTACCTTATCACTAGCAGATTGTAGAGAAAGAAAAAATGAGGGATGATGAACAGACTGATTCAAGAACAAATCATTTACCACCTTGGGCATAAAAGAACCAAAAGTACAAAGAGGCACCCTGTCTTTGTGAAAAAAAAAAAAAAAGAGGAAGAACCACCAAGAGAACTTACAAAAACTCTCTTGGCAGAAGTAATAGCCACCAACAATATAGTCTTCCAAATACAAAGTCACAGGGAAGACGATAAAACAGGCTCAAAAGGGGATTGAGTCTATTATTCAAGCTCAACAGTAAGGTCCCAAGGAGGAGGAATAGGCTTTCTTGGGGACCTGATATGAAAGATTCCCTTAAGGAAGTTTGACTTCAAAACTAGAAGCCAAAGGTGGAATATAAGGCAGACAAGCAAAAATAGCTAACAAATTAACTTTTACAGAAGAATATGCCAAACCAGTAATGCGCAATTCACACAAATAAGAAAGAACCATAGGGACCCCCAAGGAAAAAGGGTCCTGGTCATGCTTGAGACACCAAATAGAAGATATATTCCATTTAGCCATATATGATTTTTTAGCAGCGGGTTTTCTGGCCTGCTGAAAAACCTGAAGCATGTCCTCAGAAAAATGGTGCCTGAAAGGAATCAAAATCCTATCATCCAAATTGTCAGTTGAAGTGTAGACAAGTAAGGGTGAAATGTAAGACCCCTTGTCTTGTGCGAGAAGATCCATCATGCGAGGTAACTTGTGATGATTGCCCCAGGCCAGAAGAGAAGAGAAGAGGGAAGAAGTACTGTCTAGGACAAAAGGGAGTCTCTAGCAAAATTTTGGGTGTGCCCCCCATGATCATGTGCAAGACTCTGGGAATTACAGGAAGAGGAGAAAAAACATGCAGGAACATCCCCTTCCAAGAAAAAGAAATGGCATCCACTTTCCAACCCAGTGGACTTTGAACTCTGGAACAGAACTGAGGAAGTTGTCTGTTCAGAGGGGAGGCAAAAATATCTACTTAAGGGTCACTCCACTGATGGACAATGTCCAGAAACACCTCTCTGTGAAGTATCTATTCATGAGGATGTGTCCTGGACTTGCTCAGAGAATCTGCCACCTAGATTTTGCTCTAAAGGGATGTACATTGCCTAAAAAACACAAGTGATGGTGGGTTGCAAAATCCTAAGCCTGAAGAGTCAGCCTGCAAACAAGGTAAGATTTTGCGTTCCTCTGCTTGTTGATCTGCCACATGACTGTATTACTGCCTGTAAAACCCCTTTAGAGAACCTGGAATCCAAAGAGAGGGAAAGGCTGAACAGCTTGGATTAGAGCTTAGATACTGATGAGGTCAGACATTTGTTAAGGGGATAAAACACCCTGAACGTTCAGGTTGTTGAAGGAAGCTCTGCAACCTCAATTGGAAGTATCTGTGTACAACTCATAGGTTCATAGGTTCATACTAGGCTATCTGCCCAAGGGCATTTATAAGCCTAGCCCATAGTTATGTGGCTTTCATGAGTAGGAAGAGGAACCTGAAAACGCAGACCTGGATTTAGGCAGATCTGCTGAATTCACCAGTGGAGCTCGAGTTTCAAACAGGGTAAAAGAAGGATTGGAAACTCCAGGGCGTGGCTGTGCTGGAGACAAACAGTCTTGAGATACAAGTGAAATTTCCTCATGTGGTTTGGCAAAAGGAACCATGGGAATGGTGGATGTCATGAACCCCAGGGATCAGAGAAATTCACTTCCAAGAAGAACTGGAAAATAAGCAGATTCCAAAACTGGAATGGTCTGAGTCCTGCAAGTAAAAAAAACTTGGTCCTGACAAACAGACAACAAAGAGTTTTTGAGATTCAGAATGAATCCCCCACTGCACAGGAGAAACACAGAGAAGCAGGAGCTGCTGAGAAGTAGCTTGAATCAGAAGATTGTCCAGATAAGGGAATATTTGGATTACTTGAAATCTGCAGAAAACTACCATAAGGGACAAACATTTGGTAAAAACTCAGAGATACAGAAAGACCAAAAGGCAAAGAAGAGAACTGTTAATGACGGAATGAAACAGGGAAATGTAAAAATTTCCCCAAAGAGAGGATGAATAATAAATATGCAAGTAAGTGTCCTTCTAATCCAGGGAAACCAAAAAAAAAAAAACCTGGGGAAGCAAAAGAGGGAAAACGATCTGAAGAGACAACATCTTAAAGGAAGGAACCTTGAGAAAGGTGTAGAGATAGGAAATGTCTGGAATGGGCCTCCACAACGCCCCCTTCTTGGGAACCAGAAAAGTACAGTTGTGTACCTACCATAAATGTAGATGTTCGAGTGTATTCACTGTTGCAGTCATTACACTTGGGTTATCCTGCTGGCAGGCTACCCGCACTCGGCCTGAATTCCAAAGTCTAGGTCCGGCATTGGTTGCTGTCGCCTCTTCCCTGACGTCAGTGCACCAGGGGTATAAAAGATGCAGCCGACGCCATTTTCTTCAGTTTTTCTTGCCCCAGATGTCAGGTGCCCCCAAGAAGGTAGGCAATACACATTGCTTATAAAAAACATACACTAAAATAAACAATACCTTAATCTACAAGCAAATACACCACATAGGTTGTATAGGATAGAGAAGTACAGATAAGTCTCAGCAAAGAAAGGGGGATGGTGGGTGGGTAACCTGGACTGCAACAGTGAATACACTTGAACATCTACATTTATGGTAGGTACACAACTGTACTATGTTCATCGTGTTTCACTGTTGCAGTCATTACACTTGGGTTGAATCCCACACCTGAGGTTGGGTGGCTGGGTCTAAACTGGATTAGAAGAGGCTATTATGCCCTGCAGTGGCAAAGCCTGCTCTGGATTTAGAGTAGATAGGTAAGTGGTAGTACTTGGAAAAGTGTGCACTGAACTCCAGGTTGCAGCCTCTAAAATGTCTTTGGTTGGTACTCCTCTGAGGAAGGCTGCTGAAGTGGCTGCTGCTCTGGTTGAATGTGACCTAATGCCCTTAGGCACTGATTTGTCATGTTGTGAATAGCAGAAACAAATGCAGTGGCCTATCCATTTTGAAATAGTCTGCTTTGAGATAGCCTTTCCTTGTGATCCTGCAGCATATGCCACTAAGAGTTGCTCAGTCTTTCTGAAAGCTTTAGTTCTGTCCAAGTAGAAGCGTAGCTTTCTGTGTATGTCTAAAGAATGCAGGAGTCTCTCACCCTTATTCTGTGGGTTTGGATAAAAAGTAGGCAAATTAATGGTTTAGTTAAGGGCCACACTGGACACTACTTTAGGCATAAATATTGGGTTCGTCCGCAGAGAAACCCTATCTGGATTGAAAATGATAAAAGGTTCCACAGCCATGAGTGCTTGTAACTCCGAGACTCGTCTTGCCAAGGTTATTGCTAGGAGCAGAGCTGTTTTCCAAGATAAGAACTTTATTTCAGCTGTATTGGTTGGCTCAAAAGGCAGCAGTGTGAGTTTTTCCAAGACATAATTGAGGCCCCATGCAGGTATTGGTGCTCTCCTTGGGGGTCTTATGTTTTTGGCCCCTCTGAGGTACTGCCTTAGCAACGGATATGAAAAAATAGGTGGTTCCTTATTGTAATGAGCTGAAATAGCAGAGGCATGGATTTTAATTGATGAAAAAGATAGGCCTTTGTCCAGCATCTCAGTTAGGTATTGTAAAATCTGAGGAATACTTGGTACGAACGTGTCAATTCCTTGTGCCTGGTTCCAAGCACAGAATCTTTTCCATTTTTCTGCATAAGATTTTCTGGTACTGGGTCTCCTGGCCTCCAAAATAACATCCATCACTGCTTTAGAGAGAGGTGTGTTCTGAATGGCTACATTATCCGCCATGCTGCCAGATTTAGGGTTCTGAGTTGGCTGTGCAGGATCTGATTGTTTCATTGGGTCAGTATGTGAGGAATTAGAGGCAATTTCCAGGCTGGGCCTTGAGACAAGCTCTTTAGGATTGGGTACCAGTGCTGGTGGGGCCAGTCTGGAGCAATCAGAATCATTTTTGGCTTCTCTTGTCTGACCTTTAGGAGTACCTTAGGGAGGAGAGGTAGAGGAGGGAAGGCATATACTGTTAGGGTTTTCCAGCTGAATGATAGAGCATCCACTTTCCATGCTTGCTTGTGATAAGTCCTTGTGCAGAATCTGTGTAGTTGGCAGTTGTGAGGGGAGGCAAACAGATCTATGTCTAGGCATCCCCATTTCTTTGTTATCATGCTGAAGACTTGTGGATCCAGTTTCCACTCGTGGGGATCCGTGAGGTTTCTGCTTAGTTTGTCTGCCAGAGTATTTTTCTTTCCTGGCAGGAATTGTGCTTGCAGGTGTACTTGATAAGTCAATGCTGTGTCCCACAAAGTCATGGCTTGTCTGCACAGGGGGTAGGAATGTGTGCCTTCCTGCTTGTTTATGTACCACATAACTGTAGTATTGTTCGTCCTTATCAGTAGTTGTCCTGGATGAAGTAGATCCTCGAAAGCTGCAGGGCATTTTGAACAGCTAGCATCTCTTTTTGATTGATATGAAGATGCATTTGGCTTGTGGGCCATGTGCCCTGAATACATTTACCTGTCATGTGGGCCCACCTGGCATAATCTGATGCATCTGTTGTTACTGACTGCCTGACTGTGGGTAGGGTGAATGGCTGTCCCTTGTTGTGGTGACAGGCCTGTGCCCACCATCAAAACTCCTGTTGCAGGCAAGGAATGAGGGTAATTAATGTTTCCAGACTGTGGCAATGTTGAGTTCAAACACTTTTTAGATACCATTGTAGTTTCCTCATATGCAGTCTTGCATATGAAATTAGCAGAATGCAGGATGCCATGAAGCCCAAAGCCTGCAGAATTTTTCTTGCAGATAACAGGGTCTTTGTTGCCAACATTTGGAAGTCAGAAGTCAGTTGCCTTTGTTTGTCTGGCGTGAGATAAGCCATCTGGGCTTGCACCCAGGAATATTATCTGTCGAGAGGGTACTAGTTTTGATTTCTTTTCGTTTACTGTGTACCCTAGGCAAATTAATAATCTTTTTATAAACGCCAGATGCTTTAATAGAATGTTCTTGTTCTCTGCTTGAATAAGGCAATTGTCCAAGTAAGGATATATTTGAATTCCTCTTTGTCTGCAAAATGCAATTACTGGTGCTAGGCATTTTGTGAAGACCCTGGGCGCAGTAGATAAGCCAAAGGGCAGTGCAGAGAATTGGTAGTGCATTGAGCCAGCTATGAATCTGAGGTATCTTCTGCAAGATTGTCTGATTGGGATATGCAGGTATGCCTCTTTTAGGTCCAAAGTTACAAGCCAAGCCTTCTTACCCAGCATGGGCAGAAGCTGCTGCAGAGTCAACATTTTGAATTTTGGGACGTCCAGAAATGTATTTAGAATAGACAGATCCAGTATTGGTCTCCAGGCTTTGCCCTTTCTGGGTACCAAGAAAAGTCTTGAGTAAAATCTTTGTCCCTGCTCTTGCTGTGGTACTTGTTGAATGGCCCTTATGTCCATGAGGGATGAAACTTGTTTTTTTGCCTCTGCCTATTGATTGTGTGGCACTTCTGCATACCTTTTGCTCTTGGCAGGGTGTGAAAGTCGAACCTGTAGCCCTGGGACACTATATTCAAGACCCATTTGTCCTGGGTGATCATGTGCCAATTTTGAGAAAAAAGTGCTAGTTTTCCCCCTAAGGAGGCTGCCAACAGATAAGTGCTTGGTGCTGGCAGAGGAAAGTCATTGGGACTGTTTCCTGTATGGCTGTGATTTGTCTTCTCTGCTTTTGGAGGTAGAAGCGTCCCACTGTTTAGGCCTGTATGAGCCCTGGGACTGGGATCTGCCTCTGGAGCATCTGTATCTGCCTCTCTGTGGCCTGTCTGACACTGAAAAGGACCAATTCTTTGTAGGCCAGTTCCTGCTAAATCTGGGTGGCTGTACCTGTAAGAAATCCTTTACTGTTTGCATAGATTTCGCTTTGTCCTCCATTTTCTTCAACAATTCCTCTGCTTTAACACCAAATAAAGTATCATGATGTAATGGAGCATCTAATAATTTTGCTTTAACATGATCAGGCAGATTCTGTTCCTTTAACCAAGCATGCTTCATAATGACAGAACCCGTAACTGCAGCCCTGCAAGAGGCCTCCACAGAATAAAAACCACATTGCAATGTATGCTTTCCCACTTGTTCAGTTGCATGCAATAAATCCTGCATTTCCTTATTTTCTGCACAATCAGCATTTGACAACATTTTCTGTTTTAGCAGTGACATTAAGTATTGCTGATATTTAAGCATATGAAATTGACAATTTAAAACCCTCACAGCCAAAGTAGCAGAAGTGTAAACCTTTTTTCCCCATCTGTCTAGCGCCCTTGAATCCCTATCAGAGGGGATAGGGTTTTTTGCAGTAGAAGCCTTGACCCCTTTGGGACCCTGAGAAATAGTTTCTGAGTCAGCAGCAGGGTTTTTATAAAGAAATTTATGTGAATCTGGAACCCTGTAGTATCTGTCTGGTTTAACAGGGGCAGGGGGGTAAAGAGTCAGGACAAAGGCCGGACTCTGAAAATACATCATCTACAATGTCTAACGCAGGAGGAATAGCCAGAGGCCTGTGTTGAGGTAATAAAAGAAAATCTCTAAGCCTTTTCTTAGATTCTGAGTAGTCTTGGCTCTCCCAGTGGAAGTGCTCCCTCATGGTATGCAGGGTTTCCCCAAAAGAATAATCCTCAGGCGGAGAGGCTGAAGGGATAGATTCTTCAGCATCAGAATCCTCATAAGGAGGAAGAGAGTATTCCTGTTCAGAAGAGGAGTCAGAGGAAATTGAAACCTGATCTGAAGATTCATATTCTGTCTCTTGCCTAGGCCTCTTGTCAGGAGGGGGATGGGAACCCCTGATCAAGGTAATTAGGTCTTCGGCCATTTTGAGCATCTGATTTTTAGGCATGGAAGTCTGTCCAGGAGAATGCTGTACTTGTTTCTTTGTCTTTAGAACTGCTTTAGTCTTTGCTTTGGAAGCGGAAGTAGGCTTTACATATAACTGTGTAGGTCTGAAAACACCCTCAGAAGCCGATGCCTGCCCAGCGGCTCCGGACCCATCTGAGGGAATAGTTTCCAAGTGTCCAATAACTTGAGTATCCAGAGGCCTAGCTGGCTCCACGTGGGAGTCGTCAGCGGCCTGTGGCTCTGAGGTAGAGGGCGTCAGGGGCTGCAATAGCACCTCACTGAGAACCAGCGACTGGCCTAGAAGAGGCTTCGTCGTCGGTTTTGGACCTCGGATGCCTGTCCTTTTCTTTGTCTTTGCGTTTTTTATGAACTCTGGTCGTCGGTTGTTCCGACGGCATTATATAGTTAAACCTTCGGCCAAAATAATGTAAAGCAAAATTGAACCGACACTTAAGAGTGCATTGGTTGAATCTAGCACAAAACCGACAACTGGCAATGTTGTGGTCAGGGCCTAGGCAAGGAATACAATAAGAATGGAAATCCTTATGAGGTATTTGCTTCCCACAAGAAACACAATTGTTAACTTTTACTGACATCAGTCTGGAGCAAGAAAAAGTTTCCCCAAAGGGATACTTAGCTTTATTGAAGACTTCAGATCTGAAATTCAAATTTGAAAATCTCAGGAGTCGGCCGACCGGCACTTGCAAACTGCTTTTGCTTCGGACACCACACGGCAAGAAAGACTGAAGAAAATGGCGTTGGCTGCATCTTTCATACTCCTGGTGCACTGACGTCAGGGAAGAGGCGACAGCAACCGACGCCGGACATAGACTTTGGAATTCAGGCCGACTGCGGGTAGCCTGCCAGCAGGATAACCCAAGTGTAACGACTGCAACAGTGAAACACGATGAACATCATTCTGGTATAAAAACCTGTTCCCTGTTGGAGCAAAGGAGCAGGTTGCATGGTCCCCTGCTCCACCAGATCTCAAAGCATCAGAGGAAAATGAGGAAGTTGGCAAAAAGGAGGGTGAGAGAGACCAGAAATGGTGGAAGGGACTTCCGGGCCATAAAACAACCATGTTGGATAATGGGGAGCACCCAGGCATCTGTGGCTATCTGTTGCCAAAGAGGGAAGGAAAGGGTAAGCCTGAGGGACAGAGGAATCTGTCCACTGGGGAGGAAAGGCTGGATGCCAGATCGATGCAGATTTATCAGATAAAGAAGGTCTTTGGCTTCTAGAACTCTGAGTGGACTCTGAGTGGATTTAACTGGAAAATCCATTTAAAAACCCTCTTATTTCTAGCAGGTTATCTAGGTTGCCTATGGACAAAAGAAGAATTTAAAGGATAGTTCCTATGTTACTTCTGTACAGAAGAAACAAAACTTTGCTTGAGGTCCTGCATAACCTTGCCCTTATCCTGCAACGTTTTAAATGGTTCTACAGCAGCACTGCCAAAAAGATTCTGGCTGTCTAAGGGAGAATCTAAATGTTTGACCTTAATGTCCTCAGGTAAAGCTTGCAGGTGCAATCAGGAATATCTCCTCATGACAGAACCAGATGCAGCTGCCATACAGGAAGCATTAGATGATTCATAGCTGCATTTAATGGAATGGCAAGCTTACCTGAGAGGGAAAACTCAGAAGAGAGACCAGAAATCCTACTGTCCGAATCAGGCATGTCAGACAAAACTCACCCTAGCTGGGTTAGAAAAGCCAGGACATATCTAGCCATGCGAGTCTGACAATTAATGTCCCTAAAAAACAAGGAAACAGAAGTATACACCTTTTCCCCCTCTCTCTCCATAACACAGATGGCTTTGTTAGAAGGCAAAAACTTGGAAGAGGAAAGTAGTTTGGATGACTTATCTGTGGGCATGGAAATAACAGCAAGATCAAATGACAGTTATGTCTTACTATAACAATCCATCTGTATTGTTGATCTTCACTAATCCTCGACAGTGGGTAAACTCGGCCATTTACTTCATGTCATGTCTTCCAAACTCTCGGACCAGGCAATAACCATAATGCTCCTCTCAAAATTACCTCATATTGAGTTTGCCCAACCAAGTGGCAGACAGACAGGAAGAAATTATAGTCAAAATAATTGACATAATAATCAGAGACTAGATACGTGTCCTTAATATGAAGCTAGCTATGGAAAATTCGGTCCTCTAAGAGTCAGGTTGGGAAAGGAGGGGCAGATGTCAAGGATTAGTGAAGATCGACAACACAGATGGAACGTTATGGAAAGACATAACGTCTTTATCTGATGTTGTCAATCTTCCCTTAATCCTTGACAGTGGGACAGGGTCCCCAGCTACTTTAGTCCTGGGAGGTCTCATGGAAGAATATTCCTAAGCACCATCAGAATGGTGCACGTCCCCTTGAGACCTTATCCAATTTCTAATGAGTGATAAAGGTATGAGGAGAAGACCAAGTGGCTGCTGCACAAACATCGTCCAAAGATGCTCTGGCATGAAAAACTGCAGAGGTTGCCACCATTCTAGTTGAATGGGCTTTAACTGGGCATGGAAGTTGGAGCCCTCTAGAATAACAGATGAAAGTAATACAGTCTCTATGCCCATTTAGCCAAGGTAACCCTTGAAACTGGATTACCTAAGGAGAGAGAGGAAAATGCAACAAATAATTAGTCAGATTTCCTAACATCTTTTGTTCTGTAGAGATAAAAACATAATTGTCTGTGGACGTCTAATAAGTGAACAGAATATTTCCATTTATTGGAAACATTAGGGTAGAAGACTGACAACTGAAGAGTCTGAATAATTTTAGATTCTGAAACAACTCCTAAGGGCAACCCTATCCTTGTGCAATATTAAGTAGGTAGGTTTGCAGGACAAGGCCTTTAGCTCAGATACTCTTCTGGCAGATGTAACAGCCACCAAAAATAAAGTTTTCCAAGACAAATACTTTATGTCACAGGTCGCTGATGGTTCAAAAGGAGACACAGAAAGGGCCTGAAGGACTAAATATAGATTCCAAGGAGGAATGGGTTCTTTAAATGGAGGTCTTAACATTAAGAGTCCCTTTAAAATTGCTTTACAAAGTTTTTGTGACACTAGAGATGAGCCATCAAATCCCATATGTAAGTTTGAAATTGCCACTAGGTGAACTTTAATTGTTAATGTAGAGGAACCAAATTGGTAAAGGATAGTGAAAAAATCCAAAACCTTATGAACAGAGCTCATATAAGGGTCCAGTTAGCAAATTATTCCCATTTACTTTTGATACAGTTTCCTAGTTGAAGGTTTGTGATGAGCTACAATGATTTGTCTGACAGGGGAAGACAGGGAGGGATGCCTGGCAATCATGGGAATTGGAAAATCCATGCAGTGAGCTTGAGATATCAGAGGTTTGGATGAACCATGTCGTCCGATTGAGACAACAGATCTGCAGCTGGGTTCAGAATCCATGGTTTCCGAAGAAGATGAGGCCAAAGGAAGGGAAAACCAAACTTGTTGAGGTCAGAAGGGGGCAATGAGTATTACGTAATTTTCCATCCTCTTGGCTTTCTTTAGGAACTCCGATATCAGGGGAGTTGGGGGAAGGGCATAAAGAAGACTGGGGGGGGCAACTGTAAGAAGAGCATCTCTGGGTGACTCCTCTTGAGGGGGGGAGTAGGGCAAAATAACTTCTGCACTTGTTGTTCAGAGAATAGGCAAAAGATCGCAGCAAGGTAGGCCCCAGAAATGGAAAATATTGTTCACCACTACAGGACTGACAGACCATTCGTGAGGCATGAGAATAGTTCTTCTCAACTTGTCTGCTATCATGTTGAAGATCCCCGGGATGTGTGTTATTGTGAGAAAGTAGTTGGAAGAAATTGCCCATTGCCAAACTCTGAGGGCTTCTTGACACAATGGATAAGATTTGTTTCCCCCTTATTTGTTGATACACCAGACTACCGAGATGCTGTCTGTTTGAATAGCTACTGTCCCTAGAGGAAGGTCGTCTTGGAATTCTTGAAACGTTAATAGCACTGCCCTCATCTCTAATACACTGATGTGCAAGTTGGCCTCCAATTTGGACCATGTGCCTTGGGCTGTCCTTCCCAGATAATGCCCCCCCACCCTATCAGGGAAGCATCCTCAGTCACTATGGCTTGGGGCTGGGGAAGTATGAATGGTAGACCCAAGAGAATCTGATCGCAGTGGAGCCACCCCATAAGATCTTGTTTGCAGAGATTTGTAATCAAGATTAGATGAGACATTGGTAGGTGCATCAGAGACCATTGGGAAGCCAGTAACCATTGCAAGATTCACCTGCGATATCTTGCAAAGGGAACAAGAGTGACTGACACTACCACACAGCCTAATGCTTGTAAGACTAGTCTTGCTTGAAACCTTTTGTTTCACAGAATTTGTCTTACTTGGGATTTGCTGCATTGTAGCCTTTGTGGAGGAAGTGAAGCAATTTCTGAAGCAGTGGTTAAACGGGTTCCGATGAATTCTAACTGCTAAGAGGGTTGTAAGTTTGACTTTTTGAAATTTATTCTTATGCCTAAAGATGTACAGAGGTATAGAGTGTAATCTCTTGCCCGTTCTGATGCCTGGTGGTAAAGCTAAGAAGCCAGTCATCGAGGTAAGGAAAAACTTGAAATCCTTGCAGCCTGAGATGAGCTGCAACCACTGCCATACATTTGGTGAACACAGTGGGGCTGTGGTCAGTCCAAAGGGCAGCACTCTGAATTGGAAATGACTGGCTTCCAGCCAGAAGCGCAGAAACCTCCTGAAGCTCTTGTACATTTTTATATGATAATAAGCTTCTTGGAGGTCTACAGAGTACATCCAATCACCTTTTTCCAAGAATAGAAGTATCAACTGTACCGAAACCATCTGGAATCTGGTTTTCTAAACCACCTTGTTGAACTGGCTGAGATCCAAATTGGGTCTCCAGTCTCCTGTTTTTTTTGGGCACTATAAAGAACCTTGAGTAAAACCCGGATCCTGTTTCATCTGGTGGGACTTTTTAGATGACTCCCTTGTCTAGCAGTCTTCGAATTTCTAAGACTGCTGCTTCCCTCTGACTGGGTGGTATGTCTGAGAGTTTTTTCTAGGAAGTGGGGGGTAATGATAGCGGAACTTTGTAACCTCTGGATATTATTCCCTGCACCCATTTGTCCGTTAATATTTAACAGGCAGATTGGTGCAGAGAGAGTCATCCCCTGACTGCCTCCAGAGGAGGGCAATCGGGCCCCGGTTCAGGTGTGCTGGTAGGAAGTACCAGAGAAAGATTCTCTGGACCCCTGATTTTGCGGTCCATTTTTGCCTCTGGGGTGGTGTCTTCCATTACTTCCCCCTGTGCCTCGGGGAACGTCTTTGCCACGTGAATCCTGGAAAGGCCCTTTGGATATTTTAAACCAGGCTCCCACTTCTCCGGTTCCTTGAGTAAGGTCTCTGAGGAGTGGAGAAACATACACCTATGGCAGAAAGGGTCTTGCCATCCTTTTCACATCTGGCTAAAGTGTCTTTAACCTTGGAATCAAAAAGGGTACATCCGTCAAGTGGAGCATTGATGAATGATGCTTTAAATGGCTCCCCAAAGTCGCCCAAGCGCATCCATGAGTGCTTTCAAATGGCTATGCCTGAACAAGCTGCTCTAGACGTCCCTTAAGCTGCGTGAGCAATCAGCCTCATGGATGAGTTAGAAATTGCACCAAGGGTTGCTAGCTGAGAGGTGACTTTGTCCAGTACCCCTTCAGCCACTGCTCCTGAGAGGGTATCCAAGAGCTCCTTGATCAGATACCTCTATAATCTCATAATGTGTGCCATATAATTCAAGGACCTGAGAGCAAAGGTCAATGAAGCATAAATGTGCTTCCCAAAGCTATCCAAAATCCTAGACTCATTGTTAGGAGGATGGATAGTCGGACTTTCCTTAGCAAGTTCCCTCTTTGTGGCTGCCACTATCACCATGGCGTCAACAGGTATTCCTTTGGACCAGTGCAGCTCATCCTTAGGTGCTAATAACATACAATCAAGCCTCTTGGGGATTGGTTCAATGGTGTCAGGCATCTTCCATGCCTGCTGAGCAATCAATTTAATGAGATCAGCAACAGGTGGAGAGATCCAAGAAGTACAGGGATGGGCATGAAAAGCCATCAGGTATACCAACTCTTCCAAGGAAGGGTGGATGGAGGACCAGCCACCCCTCTGTTTCAAGATTTCTAGGATGTCCCTGAAGAAAACAGCATTAGGAGGTGACCTGGGGGATCTCCCTCTTCATCAAAATCAGTATCTTCTGTGAAAGACTCCTCCACGGAGACTAAGTGCTTCTTCTTGCACTTCTTCTTATAGTTTCATAGTTTAGTACCAGGCTATCTGCCCTGGGGCATTTATAAGCCTAGTCATAGTGATGTGGCTTTCGCCACCCCATGTAATGGTACAAAAGTGTACAGAATAGATTTAGAATACTGTGCCTCTGTCTAGTAGTGACACAGTGAAGACCCCCTTACATAATATAATTAGTTTACTGTGCCTCTGTCTAGTAGTGACACAGAGATGACCCCTGGGGTAAACCTACAATCTTCCATCCACTCATCAAGATTTCTCTTGAAGAGAGTCAGTGAGGGGCTCTGCCTAACATGAACTGGTGTTCTGTTCCAGAGTATGGGAAGCCTCTGAGTTATGAATCTGTCCCTCCAGCATGTCCTATTCATATTTGTGCTGAGGTTTAAATCTTTAGCTCTCGTGGTTCTGATGGATTTGGATTTTTTGAGGTGGAGCATGTCCATCAATTCCTGATTGGACATGGCCTTGTACGTCAGGCACAGATCACCTCTGAGTAGGCGGTATGCTACTGCAAAGAGCTGGAGTTTCTTTAGTCTGGCAGCATATGACATATGTTGGAGACCCTTGATCCCCTTGGTGAGGTACTTTTGGGGTCTCTCTAGCTGTTGCAAGTGCCGGGTGAGGTACATACCAAATGGGGCATTGTACTCAATCATGGGCCTGATAAGGGAGGAGTATAGGGGTACAATGACCTCATTTGATCTGGATGTGAATCCCTTCATGATAAGGTGGGCAAGGTAGAAAATCTTTCTAACCACTTTGGCAATGTGGGTGTCAAATGAGAGGTCACTATCGACTTGAGTCCCCAGGTCTCCGATTACTTTTTCCGTACTCAGTGGGTTACTGTCTATGTGATAATTTGTGGGTACTTTGTTTTTCCCAAAGGGGATGACTATACATTTTTTGGCATTTAGTTCAAGGCCATGACTCCGGCACCAGTTGTCCGTTTCAGTGAGGCCTTTCTGTAGGATGTATGTGTCAGCTGGTGCATCGACTAGGACACCTAGTTTGCAGTCATCTGAGAACTTTGTCAGCCACAACCCTCCCATGTTTGATTTCACATCTAAGAAATAAATGCCGAACAAGAGGGGTCCCAGGACAGAGCCCTGTGGGACACCACTTGTGACTGGCTTTGAGTCTGACATGGCTCCAGCGATTTTGACTTTATGGGTTCTATCCTTTAGCCAGTTTGCAACCCATCTTGTGACATATGGATTTACATTTAAGCTGTTGAGCTTGTCTATGATGCCAGAGTGGGGTATTGTGTCAAAAGCTTTAGCCAAGTCCAGGTAGGCTGTATGGACTGCCTTGCCCTCGTCAATGGCTCTAGTGACTGTTTCAAAAAAGTCAACCAGGTTCAAAAGGCAGGATCTGCCCTTTACAAAGCCGAACTGGGTGGGATCAAGTGTCTGTAAATCCCCAACGTCTCTGTTTAGACCAGGCTGGTTAAGCTTATGGGGCGATAGTTACCAGGGTCTGTAGAGGTGCCTCCTTTGTGGAGTGGGACTACTTTTGCTGTACGCCAGTGTTCAGGTACATATTCTGTAGTAAGGCTAAGGTTAAATAGCATTTTTATGTGCGGGTTTAGCTCCTCTTGGAGTTCACGTAGCACGCAACCCGGGATACCATCAGGTCCCATTGATGCTGTGTTTTTAGCTTTGCTGAGGGCTGTTCTCACCTGGACATCTGAGATGACAGGGAGGTTACATTCAGCTGGGATAAGTATTTCTTCTTTTGGGGGTGAGGGAGGGGAGAAATTTGCACTGAACCTGTCTGCCAGAGTGTTGGCAATATCTGTGGGTTCAGTGTATTTTTTGTCATTGTGAACTAACTCTGAACATATCTGAGGGTTTCCGCCCAGGTTTCTAACATAGCAGAAGAAGGCCTTGTGGTTATCTTTAGTGTCCATAGCGATTTTTCTCTCAAAGTTGGCCTTGGATGTTTTTATGAGAGAACGTAGCTTTCTACTAGTGCTGGTCAGAGATGCCTTCTCTTTATGGGATTTTGCTCTGTCGTGCAGTAGCTTCCTTCTTTTGTTATACAATTTGTTTATGGCTGGGGTCCACCAGACAGGATGCCTGCCCTTGGTGGAGAGGGTCTTGGTTTTATTTGGGATTGCATGATCCATGCATTCTTTGCAGGAACTTCCTCAGGGGGGACGATCAGGGGGAAGTGTCTGAAGAGGAAACTACTGAACTGGGTCTATCCTGGAACTTTTGGGCCCTCTGTCCCGGGGATGAGACAGATGGCAGCTCAGGTCAAAGGGATGTAGAAAGTTGTCCCGATAAGGATGGCAAAGACTGTGAGTCTCCAATGGACAAAGCCTTCTCCATGATTCAGAAGGCTGGCCCCCTTGTAGAGGGATGGGAGCCCAGAACTGAAATAGACTACTTTGGAACTAGGGTCACACCCCTCACTGAGGAGGCGACTCCTGAAACAGAAGTCTGGGTCAATGCTACAAAAGCCAAAACACTGAGGGACATGGATGGGTCTGAAATCAAGGAAACCGATCCATGCACCTTGGACTCGGCCAGAGAGTCTCAACCCCAGGAGGCCTCCAATGCCGAAAGCTCAGAGGAGCTCAAGGCAGCTCTCAGAATTGAAGAAGAGGATGCTAATGGAACTGAGACAATCAACGCCAGGAGTGTTGCAACCGAGGGCTCCAAAACTCAACACGAGTTGGAGGAGGAGGAATGGGAGGTGTCATCGATTGGCTGGTTCTGACACCAGAGTGGCTCAGAACCAAGGACAATCCCCTCACTGTCAGAAGCTCATCCACCAGTCTCAAAATATCAGCTTCTGAGAGACTCTTAGTAGATCAAATCGAGGCTGGTGAAGGAGACTTAAAGGGTCTCACTTTGAGGAAGGGGCTTGGTGGCCTATCTTTAAAGGGGTCAATAACTGGCAAATATTTCATCCTTGGGAGCAAAGGGAGCTTTGACTGTTTCTGCAGAGAGGACTCTGTGGGTACTGAGGAAGTCCCTCACGGTCAGCTCTGATAATTTTTGCCGAGTCAGATAAACCTTCCTGTGCCAAAGAACTCTCTGGCACCGAGGTCAGTCTAGAGACCTTCTTGAATGGTTCAGAGGTACTTGGAAGTGAAGAAGATCTTTTCTTAGCAATGGAAGAAGAGGAGGAGGATGAAAATACACTAGCTTCAGTGTCCTAGACCCAGAAATGGCCTCTTCAAAATCAGATTTGAAAAGTCCCTTTAATATTAATTTGTTTTTATGATCAGTAAGAGTGTGGGTAGAGAACCCAAGACAGAATGAACAATTTTCCTGTAAGTGGACTTTACCCAAACAATACACGCATAGGGTATGCCCATCAGAATTGGGCATTTTACCCTGGCATTTTTGACACCTTTTAAATATAGGGGTGCTTTTAGAAGATTTGACAGGAGAAACTTGTTTTTCAGCCATAACAAAAAAAAAACATGACACACACACACACACACACACAGTTAAACAGAAGGGATATACCAATGATATTTTTTTTTTTTTATTAAACAGAAAGGAGATAGAAAATACCAACAATGATAAGCAAGGTATAGCCAAAGATGTAAAAGACGTACCCACAATGGTACTTGAAGAGACTACCAATGGTAGAAAGAAAAATAGGAATGAGATACACTCACACAAAAGCTAAAACGAGAGGAGCGGGTAGACAGTAAGAGAATAGAAGAAGCAAGCTAATCAGAAACATAGAAAAATAAGACTTTCAATAAAGATAAAACTTACTTTAGAATAAGCCAAGGCTTGAGAGAAGGATAAACGTGTCTGACACATGAAGCGGCAAATGAGATCTGGGGTAATTTTGACAGGAGCATTAGGGATAGTGTCAGGCTCGGGAGTTTGAAAGGTGCAAGCTGAAGTAAATAGCCGAGTCAGTTCCGAGGCTCAGAACTGAGTCCACTGTCAAGGACTAAGTGAAGATTGACATCAGGTACAATATTTATGATCCTCCAGTACTTAATAAAACATGTCTGGCTTCTTATGGGCTGTAGGTTGAGAGTCAGGAGCCTGACAAGCTGCTGTAAAGGTGTCCAACACAACAGCTAAGACTGGAGGGACTGCAGAAGGCCTGGGTGAGTCCATTTGTAAGAGTTCATATCTATTTACTTTTAATGGGAACAATCCCATTAAAAGTGTTCTATCATATGGAAAACTGTATCCCGAAAGGATAATTCCTCAAAAGGAGAGTCAGGGGACAAAGAATCTCCTTTGTCAGACCCCAAAGCCAAAGGAAATTGTATTTGTGAGGAATATGCTAAGGAGGCTTTACCAGAGTCCAACTCCTCATCAGAAGAATCAGAATCCCTAGGTCTCTTAGATGGGGTAGATGACTAAGGAGCAGCAGTAGTAGGGACAAACAATCCCAGTGGAAGTTTCAAAGCCATGAGGGCATTAAACAACCTTTGAGTAATGTTTTGCCATGCTTTGTAAGGAGGATCCTTAACTATAGTAGCCACATTTTTTATAAAGGAACATCTGTCTTGACAAATCTAGGAAGTTCAGATGATTCAATGAGGGTACTAGCTACCTCTTCCCTAACTACAATTTGTGAAATCCCATTAAGCTCTTCAGATATAATCAGCCATGGATCTCCCTCCACATCTGCACCAGACATATGCACAGCCTAAGTGGATGTGCAAGTAGGCAGCGCCATGTCAGCCTCCAAATGGGTCACGGCAGGAGTAACAGACGTCAGTAATGGGCAGTCCTTGGGTTGTTCATTCAACCCAAGGGAGATGTCTACTGCAGGTTGGACAGCAACAGATTCAGTACATGCTTTCTTAGCATTTTTCTTAAGAAGCAGCTGAACTTCAAGCTGGGCAGATTCATCCACGGTACCTTGAGTCAATAACTTTAGATGCTGGTTTTCTAGATAAACAGAAAGGAAAGACAAATGGTTGCAGAGTGTCTTAAGAACAAATGCCTGACAAATATCACACTGAGTATGGTTATGCATAGCACCTAACCAAAAAAGGTACTTCTAGCACCTGTCTTTATGGGGAATCTGACTCCCACACTCAAATTTCCCTTTCCTGGATGACATGAAAACAAACAAGGAGGAAAAAAGAAAAGAATGCAAGAATGAACCCCAACAGTGCACTTATCTTTAGAATGCTCAGAAGAAGAACCAGTTCAGGGAACAGCGTAGAGACAAAATTCAGTACCAGTCTTCAGACCGACAGCAAAGGTCTGAGGATTATGCCTCCTTATGTAACATGACACCTAAGTGTCATGTTTAATCATAGCCTCACCTCAGGTTTCGTGCCCACTGAGTGGCGCAGAGCTACAGTTATCCCAATCCACAAGGGGGGATCCACCTTGGATCCCGGAAACTACCGTCCCATCAGTCTGACAAGCCTTATCTGCAAGGCCATGGAGCGTATTATCATGGAACTTATAAACAAAGACATTGGCAACCTTCAAACACTGGACCCCACCCAGTTTGGGTTTGTGAAGGGCCGATCTTGTCTCCTGAACCTGATTGACTTCTTTGAATCAGTCTCCAGAGCCATGGACAAGGGTAAGGTGGTCCACACAGCCTATCTAGACCTTGCCAAGGCCTTTGACACCATCCCCACTCTGGAATCATAGATAAACTTACTAAGTTGGGCATAAATCCCTATGTCACCCAATGGGTTGCTAAATGGCTTACTGATAGAACCCACACTGTAAAAGTAGCCGACTCCAAATCCAGCTCCAGACAAGTGACAAGTGGAGTACCTCAGGGTTCAGTCCTGGGGCCGATCTTGTTTGGCATCTACTTCTCTGAAGTACAGGTCAACACTAAGGGACTCTGGCTAACAAAGTTTGCAGATGACTGCACACTGGGAGCCATTATTGAATCCCCAAATGATGTGGATACTCTACAAAAGGGCCTTACAGAAACAGATGCTTGGTGCCAGAGCCATGGGCTCAAGCTCAATGCCAAGAAATGTATTGTTATCCCTTTGGGAAAAACATGTATCCATGAATTACCATATAGGTGGCAGTACACTAAACACAGAAAGTGTGATAAGAGACTTAGGGACACAGGTGGACAGTGGTCTCACCTTCGATAACCACATCACCACAACAGTCAGGAAATCCTTCTATGTAGCACACCTCATCACGAAGGGCTTTTCATCCAGAAAAAGGAGGGCATTGTCCCACTGTACTCATCCCTCATTAGACCCATTATAGAATACAACGCCCCATTTGGTATGTACCTCTCAAGACATCTGCAACAACTGGAAAGGCCTCAGAAATACCTCACTAAAAGAATCACAGGCCTAAAGCAGATGCCCTACGCTGACCGCCTTAAAAACTCCAGCTATACTCTGTCGCATATCGTCTACTCAGAGGCGATCTCTGCTTAACATACAAGGCCATGTCAAACCCAGAGCTGTTGGACATGCTACACTTAAGGAAATCCCAATCCCTCAGAGCTACACGCTCCAGGGATCTAAACCTTGTCATCACAATAAACAAAACATGTTGGAGGGATAGGTTCCTGACCCAGAGACTCCCCAGACTCTGGAATAGATTGCCCATACATGTCAAGCAGAGTGCCTCTTTGGACCTCTTCAAGAGGAACCTTGACGATTGGATGGGAGAAAGGAAATTCACCCCAGGGATCACGTCAGTCACCCTGCTAGACAGGGGTCCAGGAAAGTAAACAATGTGGGAAGAAATAGCCAGGGAATTGTTATGGCTAGGCTTGTATAGGCCCTAGGGCTGATAGCCTAGTACCAACCTATGAACCTATGAACCTATATGTACCTTACATTTTGTGTGTGGGACAAACATCTGACATACAATGCTGGGAAGGTGTAAAGGCTTTGGTATGCTGGCCAGATATTATGCTATCCTTGGCAGGATGTTACCAAGTATAAAAAATACTGCAACAGTGATAAGGACATGCAACATACTGCATATTTAACACTATCCAGAGCCTTAGTACACTGGATAAGACAGACATGCACTACATTTTTCTTCTCTGATTTTAGAAACTACCTTTTGTTTAGCTTCACACCTGTTCCTGCTTATTTTGAGGAGAAAACATTATCTTATTACACCCACAGGGTACATACAGGTGTTAACCACTAACAGATGGTAAGGTGGGCAATACCTTATGCCTATACTTTGGCAGGGACTTAGATGCCACAAGGAAGATTTTAGGATTACAAATTCAGCTATCTGACAGCAGAACTTTGCATACTGCTGTACATTACTACTAAGGCCAGGGTTTCAGCAATTAGTGTGCATCTAATAAAGGTTTAAAAAGCACACTTAACACTAGGGGAGATGAATAAATGGAAGCATATGCCTTAAATGAACAGTTTAGTTTTTCTGGCAAGTTTCTCTCTCTAGATATGTATACACACATGCACACACACACACACACACACACACACACACACACACACACACACACACACACACACACACACACACACACACACACACACACTCGTGTGTGGATCTACTGAAGTTAACTGGCACTTCAGTAGATCAAAGCAGGAAACACTGACAAAATTTTACTGGAAAAACTCACCTAGAATCTGCTAGAACTTGCTGTGAAGGAAATGTTAGTTTTTGCTTTCTTGTATTTCATGTTGCTTTATTGTCTTCTATTTTTTTATATTGTGATTTGTTTTTTTTTTACACTGTGTTTTACTTGTATTCTGCTGTCTCTCTCTTGTAAGTTACACAGAAATTAAGTTTTTCCCCACTCTCCCACCATGGTAATGTTGTGTTTTTAAACTCAACTGTCTTTCTAGTTGCCTACCCCTTATGTTAATTTGACCACATATCTCTCCTCTTTCATTGGCTACTGTGAGTAAGCACAAAATTATCATTCTGTGAAATCACTCCCCTTCAGCTACTTAAATATATTGGCCATTCCACTGTATTCCACAGAACCAGAACACAAAATGGCCAGCCCTTCCAACCTACCTTGCTCTTTTAAAATTAGTGGCTCCCCACTTAGATAGCTAAAGCTTAAGTTACCCTCTCTTTCATATACAACTGCTTAGTGTATACTACAACTCTTAGGACATTAACCCATTTTCCGCCTTACTTTTAAAATCTTAAACATCTACTCCCAGGCCACCAATTACTAGAAAGCCCACATCCTGCCTCTCAGTAGTCAACTTGGGATTATTGCTTCTGTTTTGCTCCTGGTGAGAGAAGGAGCATAGGGACATTATTTCCTGGGGACTGCTGATCACTGGAAAGCCTAATAACCGATCCAGAGGTACCTGTTTGGAATTTGTGCTTATATTTTGCTTCTGGTGAGAGAAGGAGCAGAGTGTACATATTCCTGACTCCTCCTGGTTTGGAAGTGAGTGTCTGCGCTTGATTGTCCTGATTGCTCTGGTTGCTATTCAAGGCATCTACCAGGAAAAGGCTACAACAAGCCTACAGACCCTTACATCATCTGGGACAAGACTGTAGATCACCAAACAGGCTGTGGCCTGCTTTTCATCTTGGGACTGGTGCTACTCTTTTGTTTCTGGTGAGAGAAGAAGCAAAGGTGCACTGTACTCCAGCAGAGAGAAGCCGTGGTGAGACAAGCACTAGTAGTAGCCAGGCAGTAGCCATTCAGGTGACTCCCTGCTTTTCATCATTCTTGACAAGCTAATTCTTTCTTTTCAGTACTACTTGATTTGCTTCTAAATTCAGAATACCTGCTGAAGTACTTTATCCCTAAATCATCAGGCTCTTACTATTTTCCCCTCAAGTGTTTGGCAATGCCGTGTACAGCTACAGACATTTCAGATGACATTTTTTCCTGTAGAAGCACCACTGAAATTAAACTAATACCTAGTTTCACATAGGACAACTAGTTTGCAGTGACTAGCACTATACCCAGAGTTGCAAACAAGGAAACTCAATACATTGCTTTATATTCTCACTCCAACTGCCTAATCAATAAAAGAGGGTCTATTGCCATGGATGTGACCTTTCCCACTATGTCTTTTACCAGCTTGGTGGATATGGGCATCTTGAGGAAATGTAAAAATTGCCTCATGCTTATTGACAACCAGTTAATTCTCAAACAAACTGACATGGTATATGAGATGTATTTACACAATGTCAATAGAGGAAAAACTCTCACGTAAAAGCACTCCTAATGGCAATAAGATTGTCAGGAGTACACAAGCTGCACCCATCACACACAATTAAAAGCAAATACATAGACCCACATATGCTGAGGAACGTAAATGCAACCTTCCTAAACCTCAAAGACCTTCTAGATGAAGTACACATATCAAACATACTCAGCAACCTTGAATGCACTTTTTCAAAGAAACACCTGCATCAGCACACATAACCACATCTCATGGAGCCTCTACTTCTAAGCCCATAAGGCAAGCCACCACAGAATCCAACATTTTAGCAATTGGAAACTCCATTGTGAGACACACTGATGTCAATCTCACCATGCTAAGTAATGAGAAAGTCATGGTCAGTTGCTTATCTGCGGCCAGGATCTGCCACATTATGCATGCGCTCAGGTCACTGGACCACAAGTACCAGTATGACTCGGTCATAGTCCATGTGGATGTAAATGTAACCTGAGATGCATCTTCCTAGACTACATGAAAAGAGACATCATGAAGCTCTTGGAATATGTGTCCCAGGGTGGTATGAGCCTAGCATTGAGCAGCATTTTACCTTCACCAAGGATGATGCCACAATATGAACAAAAGACAACTGACTTTAATAATTGCCTAAATTTCTGGCATCATTCTAAGTGGGTGCAATATTTGTCAGCATAGGAGGAGATGGTCAACAGATCATGTGACTTTTCCAGGGATGATCTGTATCCTTCCCATCTAGCCTTCTGAATATTAAACAGTGTCCTCCCCATAGCATCTTTTTAGGCAATACCAAACTGAAAATACTTCTGACACAGTAAATCAAAACCAAAAAAATCTAAAGGTGTTTTTGCTCAATGCTAACAATCTAAACAAAAAAACTCCACTCCTTAGAAGCTCTCTTCACCCTAAAGAATGATGATGTCTGTACGATCACTGAGACATGGTTTAAAGCTGTGGACAGCACACCAGCAATGCAAGGTTATAATGCCATCCACACACTTAGACCAGTTACTACACAGACAGGGACTAAAGGTGGAGGTGTCTCAATTTACATAAAAAATAAATATACCTCAAGGCTTGTCGAACAGGACAATGCATTTGAGCTTCTGCATGTTCAAATCACCATAGGCAAAATTCAATACCACTTCTCTGCAAGCTATCGGTCTCCCCTCTATGATCTAGAAAACTCATACCATGTATTTAAACTTATTGGAAATACTCACCATTCAACCCAATACTATATTTATGGGTGGCTTTAATTACCCCACTATTAAACTGGGAATCATACATGACACCAAATGTAAAGGAAAAAAGATTCCTGGATCTTTGTAAACAAAAACTCCCTGGACCAGACTGTCAATACACCAACAAGGGTTGCAACCATACTAGATCTGGTCCTCACTAATATGAGTGAGTGGTTCACATCTCCTAGTATAATATCTTCTCTACTAAGGTCCAACCTTTGAAGTAAAATAAAACCTGGAACCACAGTTAATCCTGACATATTAAGGCTAACTTCCTACTATTATGTGATAACCTGGCAAAATTTCAAGCCCCCATAAACTCCGAGAACACTGCTGCCTACACAGAACTGTTCACAGAAACCCTATACAAGCACGTTAATAGCTGCATAGAAGCAGCTGCACCCACCAGGAAGAAGTACAGAACTAACTCAAAAAAACAAGCCACCCTGGTAGAATACATCATCAATAGGCAAAAGGAAGGCAATCATGGCAAAAATTAGGAGGTGCAGCACCAGCAGGATAGAACAACTCTCATCAAACTAAACAAACAACTCAGACACAAATCAAGTTTACCAAAGCCAAATTTGAGGTAAAATTGGTCTCTCAAGCAAGGACTACCACAAGGCATTCTTCAGCTATGTCCCCAACTTCAAAGGCAGTACACAATTGTGTGTGGAGCTTATTGTAAATGGAGCTATCTACACTGAACCAGAAGATCTAGCAAACCTACTGGCCAACAAACTGAGCTCCAACTTTACTTCTCTCTTCCCATCAACCACCTCTAAGGAAATACTAACAAATATAACCCCCTGTACCATCACTTGGGAACAGGTCATTAATGCTCTCTCTCTAAAGCCAAGAACACTGCACCAATGGGCATAGACAATATTCCAGGACACCTTCTAAATAGCAGGAAACATGACATACCAGGCCCTCTGGCATTGCTATTTAACTGTTGCCTCCAAACAGGCTTCATGCCTCATGAATGGAGAACAGCAACAGTCATCCCTCTGCACAAAGGTGGGCCATCTACAGACCTATAAGTCTAACTTGTCTTATATGCAAAGCCACGGAAATGATCGATGATGACATAGGAAACCTCCAGACAGTGGACCCAACCCAATTTGGTTTCATCAAGGGCAAGTCATGCCTACTCAGTCTGGTGGACTTCTTTGAGAAGGTCACCAAAGCAAAATGTTTCACACTGCTTACCTTGACCTGGCCAAGGCATTTAACACAATCCTCCACTCAGGCATTGCTGACAAACTTAAGAGGTTAGGTACAAACCCTTAAGTCACCTGGTAGATAGCCAGCACACTCTCAGACAGGACCCAGGAAGTTAGAATTGGGGAGACCACCTCAACAAAGAAGCCCAGTCATAAGCAGAGTTCCTCAGGATCAGTCTTGGGACCGCTCCTTTTTGGCATTTACTTCTCTGAATTCAAGGCCAACATCAATGGCCTCTGGCTGACTAAATTTGCAGATGATTGCAAATTAGGAGCGTCACTGAATAGCCCACTGATAAAAAATGTTCTCCAGGAAGGCCGACAAAGACAAACAACTGGTGCCAGAGCCATGGACTAAAACTAAATGCCATGAAAAACATAATAGTATCCTTTGGGAAGTCATCCAACCCTGGAAACTACCATACTTACAACACACCTCTAAGACATGACCTAGTAGTCAGGGACTTGGGGACACACATAGACAGTAATCTAGCCTTTGACCATCACGCATCTACAACAGTGAGGAAATAATTCTATGTTGTGCAACTTATAAACAAAGGTATGGCATCTAGCTCCAAAGAAGTTATTGTCTACTGTATTCAGCATTCATCAATCCTATCATAAAGTGCAATGCCCCATTTGGTATGCACCTAACCAGGCATATCCAACAACTGGACATTCACAGAAGTTTCTCACTAAAAGAATAATGGGCATAAATAACATCTCCTATGCAGACCACCTCAAGGCCCTATCCATGTATTTTGTCTGCTACAGCCTGCTGAGGGGAGATTTATACCTGACATACAAGGCACTGTCAGACCCTACTCTGATGGACTCCTACAAAAGAAACAGCAGCAGAATTATCCATTCTAAAGACTTAAATCTTCTGTGTGACATAAATTAGACCAGCTGGACAGACAGGTATGTATCACAGAGACTACCCCTTCTCTGGAACAGGCTCCCCATCCAAGTGAAGCAGAGTTCCTCCCTAACCCAATTCAAGTGTAACTTGGACAACTGGATGGGGAACAGGAAATTCATCCGTGGTTTGGCACTACGTCTCTAATGGACACAGGCAGCCTGTAAATGGTTCATCTTCCAGGCCCCTGCTTCTAAATATTTTGCCTCCCAAGCCCCTACTTATCAAGGGTGCCAGAACTTTTCAGAGATTTGGAATGCATGGCTAGGCTTAGAGAGGTACTTGGGGTCATTAGTCTAGTACACACCTAAGAACCTAAAGAAACTGGAAAGAAAACATCAACAGCAGAAAGTGCATGCTCCCAAGACATAACCTCATAGAATGCAAAAGAAAAAAAAAGACGTTTGCAAGGACAACCCCACCCCCACTCCTGCTACTTATCATACCAACTTTGAGATTGTATAATGCTTAGGAAAGAGTACATTCCCTAACCCTGATCTTGCTCAAAAGTTGATCAGTTTTCCTGTTGACCAAATGCAACAGGCAGAAAAGCTGCCAAATTTTCCATCACGGAACTAATTTATCTAGCCCCATATTTTAAATAGGTTTACTATTAAAATGATGAACAGAGATGCTCTGCAGACAGAAAACCATAAGATGGATGTTTGATTTTCCATGTTGCTGAACATCTCCATGTTTGAAAGTTCATATCAGAGAATGCACTATGCATTCGCTGATATGAACTCGAAGTACTACACAGATAGCGGTACAGTGCGGTTTGGGGCATGCATCCCTTTCTTCACTATAGTGCGATCTCAGAGTTGGAATATATAGTTAGCAGGGGGGCTTACCCCCCCCTGCAAGAATGTGATGTGAGGTGTAGGAGTTTCATTCAACTGAGCTCCTGTACGGACATCATGTGATCTGTTTGGCGACAATGTCGAATCTGCTGAATGGAAGAATCTTGAAAAGGGTGAAGCATAGTATGTCTACAGTTAGTGGGGGTTGGCTTTACTAGTCCGTATGAATCATTTGAGATTTAAAAAAGTAAAAAGTTATGGGCATTCAGAAACCCTGTAGCTGAAACACTGCTATGTCATTTGCATATATACCACGGGCCTCCAATACAGAAGTTTTAACATATAATACCATGAAGATTCTAGCTTGGATGGGTTTTTACTAAAAGGTTTGTCTATTTGACCGTTTTCCCTTTTGCTTTGCTTATATATGTAGATATAAGTATGCATGGATGGATGCTATGTATATCTAACTAACATATATATAATTTATTCTTTAAGGTTATGTGATGAATTTTATGAGTGCCCCTGGACATGCAAACAACATATTTTCTGCAAGTTATGCTTGTTTTACTAATCATGAACTCAGATGGTTGTGAATTTAACCCTAAATACCAGCGACATACTTTTTATTGCAACTAAGCAAGAGTGAAGTAATTATCAAGGCCTAACTTGAATAGGCTAGTTTATTAGAGGGTTGGGGGTTATATCTGTAATATACTTACTTGGACTGCAGGCTAGAGATCGCCTTCTCTAGCAAGGATTTATTATCAGAGTACAATACAGGCAAAGAGAAAGAAATATGGGGATCCTAACTAAAAGACCATCACTGATAGAGTTTTTAGTAGAATCTAGAACAGAAGTTGCTGTTAAAAAAAGGAATAATTAGTATAGCATATAAATATTGCATGATAACTATAAAAATCAATCAGAGGAGGTTAGAAAGGACTGGAAAGAGAGAGTGGATAAGCAATTCACATAGAAACAATGGGGGATATATGTATGTATGTCTCTGAAATATGCAACAAAGTCTAGAAGATTTAGAATCTTTGCTTGGAAGTGTTTACACAGGTGTTTTTATACCCCAAGTAGACTCCAAATCATTTTTCCTCAGATAGACAGCAAATGTTGTAGGTGTGATGTAGAAGAAAGAGGTAACTAGGAACATATTTTCTGGCAGCGTAATGAGTTGGCAGACTTTAAAGATTCCCTGCAGACTACTCTGTCAGGGATACAGGGTGAGCAAATTGGTGTAACTAAGGAAATTATTTTTTTTGAGCTATGATACAGAACTGGAATTGTGTAGACATAGTAAAGGCCTATTGAGTCTAGCTATCATGGCTGCCAAAAAAGAATTACTAGAAAATGGAAATTAAAGTCTAAACCATCCGTACTAGAAATAGTGAATATAGTAACAGAGATAAAACAACCAGAATTGGGGTCTTTAAAAAAGGGTAGAAGCAAATTACATAAGAAAAAATGGGAACTGTGGGAACAATACATGCAGTGGAGGAAAAAGGTTTAAAAGAAGGCAGGATTTGAATGAGCAGGATTTGAATGAGCAATGTGATGTTTGACTGACAATGACTGGATAGATTATAAGTGATGTATAATGTTTGCAACTACAATTATGCCAATATGGTTTGTGATGTATAATGTTTTTAACTAAAATTATGTCAATATAGCTTGTTTACATTTATACAAATGCATGATTGCCTGTGTCATACGTTATAATTTAATAAAGATGTTTCATGTTAAAAAATAAAAAAACTGATAAAGAGATTCTGTAATGACAAATTTTCCACAATTCCAAATGATAATGCTGAGTGAATGAAACAAGATTAATGGCTGCCAAGAAGAGTAAATAAAACCTTGGAAGTGAAACAAGGAGTGGTGTTGGGAGGTCAAAATGATTAGGAAGAATGGAGGTCAAAATGATTAGGAAGAAAACCATCAGCAATGTAAAATTAGTTCATGAATGGGACACTGCAAATAATCATTCCCTTTTTGTATATACAGAAAGAAGTGGCTGAAAAAAGACTGGAAGTTTATTAACTATGCTAAACTGAGAGGAAGACTCCAAAGCATAAATCCCACTTCATGCCATTAATTTTTAAAAGGATATTGAAGGGACTGAATAAGTAACTGTAACAAAAAAAGCTTTTGTTCTTATTTGTATATTTATAACCCATTTCATGATGGAAATTTTATGTTATATTGTATAGCAGTTCTGCATAATATTCAATCAGGAGTATTTTAAATGTTGAGGAAGAGGAGTTTTATCAGTGACTGCTCTATATGTAAAGTAAGAAAGCACTTTTTCCTTAAATGTCAAGTATCCAGTCTTTACAATGTAACAAAAGGAGAAAGGCAGGAAAGAAGCAAGCTAATATTAAAATAATGTTGTGATCTTGGTGGGGAAAGTAAAACAGTAGTGATCATATTACATTTAGAATTAAAAGAAAATTTTCTCTGCTTTTATACAGGTGAATGTCTAGATGAATTTCTTTAGTTTAAACTATAGAAGTGATATTTCAAGAAAACATGCTTAAAAACAGAAAATAAAAGCATGAAAATGGCATTTATTTCTTGCATTTGTAAAATTACTTGCTTCCCCCCATCAGAACCTGTTTTTTAGCAGAAGCAAAGTGCAACCATATGCAAGCAATTAATCATAACTCTGAACAATATTTTCTGAGTGAAATCTACAATGTCTCTCTATTGCATCTGCAAGGTTTCTAGCTGTCTTTTCATTAACAAATGCTTTTAGTCAGAGGGATGAGTCTAAAAGTGCAAGCAATGAATCATAAGAGGTCTGTACAGTGTTTTCTGAATGAAATGTATAAAGTACAATACAGTAAAATCCCCGTTATCTGGGAATCAAGCAACTGGCACTTTTAAGCAACTGACATTTGATTGGCTCGTATGCTAGCATACAAGCCAATCAAAAATCACAAAGCAGAGCCACTTCTACTCAATGCGGAACAGCCTGCTGTTCCGCTTTATGTAGAAGTGGCTCCACTTTGCCATTTTTGATTGGCTCGTATGTTGGTATATGAGCCAATCAAAAATGGCAAAGTGGAGCTTCTTCTGTTCAATGTGGAACAGCAGGTTTTTCCTCATGGAACAAAAGAGGCTCCACTTTGCCATTTTTGATTGGCTCATAAGCAGGCTGGTCTGCATTGAACAGAAGAGGCTCCACTTTGCCATTTTTGGCTTGTATGCCGGTATACGAACCAATCAAAAATCGCAAAGCATATCTCAAGCAACTGAAACATACACATAACTGGCATCTACCAATTTCCACAGGTGCCGGTTAAGTGAGACTTTACTGTACATTTAACCTTCAATGAAGAAATGACAGGCAGTCCAGTGCAACTAAATAAAGTCTGAAGCTGTGGGAAGTGAATGGTTTTTCATATAGCTGCCTTCCTGGCAGTCCTAGCACATTAATCCATTAAAGGAAAACTCCATTTTATATCTCTAAAAAGTTTTTTTATTGTACATTTGTTTTCTGAGCTATTTTAATATATTAAAAATTCTAGCTGCTTCTTAAAAAATAGCACACTTTTCCACAAAATGGCTGACACAGGGCCTAATATATCAATATGATCTTGTTTTACTAATTTCTTGTCACTTTCCCAGAATCAACTTCAAGTCCCCTTTATATTAGTGGTGCAAGACATAAGGAAGTGATTAGGTTTTCTAAGTCCATTAAGATACAGTGTGAGTGAAAGGCATCTCACAGACATTCTGTATGTCGGAGTACTTGCATTATATTCATGAATGACCATCATATACATTTCTCTCAGATCCTGTTGTAAGGTTTTCAGAGCAATTTTACAGTGCTAGCCAATGAGCATAGCTAAATTCCATATTTTTATAAGGATCGTCATTTTGTAGTTCTGTGATATGAGCACTGACAGACCTACCCCCACACACTTCCTGAGGTGTCAAAGCTAGCACTGCAATCCAAGAGCTGCTAACACTTCAATGGACTTGTTCTGCTACTCAGTCATGTTTGCAGCAGTAAGATTTTCTGTTATCCTGAATGTCTGAGATATGTGCTTGCTATTTTTGCTCAGAAATATTTTGGAAACATAGTATAAAAGACATACAACTACCTGTTCCTGAATTTGTACATGGAGATTTTTTTTTACACTAAAACACCAATATCCTCATACATCACATTTTTCCACTTTTGTTGCATTGCTACCTATTGATTTATACAGCTGCACATTGAGCAATTCATCAAAACCATAATCCTTAAGGCAAACGTTGGAGGTATGATTGGGGGGAGGGGGGTAGATAACTGGGAGCCTATACTTTGGGAGTGTAATGAGCTGGCAAACTTCAAAAATTCCTTACAAAGTACCATAGCTGGCACTAGGCACCTGCCAAACTCGCAGCTGTGGGGAGCCCTCAATTATCTCCCTGCATAGGAGGGCCCTCACATGAAGCAGTCGTGGGTTTCTCAGTCTTATCTGTTCCTTGTACGCACAAGGATCTGGAAGAAAAAAAAACGTTACTTGTTCCGTTTGTAGGTGACGAATGGAAACTGTTCATCACACTGTGTGCGTGTGTGTGTGTGTGTGTGTGTGTGTCCATTTGTCTGCGAGTGTCCATGAGTGCATTTATGCCAGTGCTTGAAAGTGTGTATATGTGACTGCATGAGAGTGCATGTGCATATGCAGGTGTGTATGAGTGCATGTGTATATGCAAGTCTGTGTGAGTGCATGTATGCGACTGTGCACCAGTGTGTGCATAGAAGTATATGAGTATGTGTCTATGACTGTATCAGAGTACATGTGTATATGCGAGTATGCGGGAATATGTATGTATGTGTGTGTGTGTGTGTGTGTGTGTGTGTGTGTGCACGCGCGCGCCACTGCATGTATGCGAGTGTGTGATTACATGTATATGACTGTGTGCGAGTGCATGTGTATATGTGAGTGTGAGCAACTGGCGGTATGCAAGTACATGCAAGGATGTGTGGGAATGCATGAGTGTACAGAGGGTTAAGAATCAGACTCCTACATATGGGAGGTTGCTCCAGAGGACATTATTTCTTTGAACTGTATACCTCTCAACTGTCCGGATTTTTGCAGACTGTTCTGATTTTTGCCTCATACTTTTTGGTCTGCTCTCTTCATAAAATTTGTGGTTGCCTGGCAAATCATTGGGGATTGAAATCCCTAAATAATGACATGTATTTGAGTTTCAGACTTCATTCCCTTTGGAAAATGCATGCTAACACACATCTTATTATTCCCGCAACTTTTTAAGTTTATAAGAGCAATACTTAAAATCTGTCCCTACTTTTGGACCTTTATCCAACCATTATTTTAGGCTTTAACCAGATTTTTTGCACTAAGAGGATGAGAGGTATTCACAGCTATTCAGGGAAAATAATTATTCATTTTATTTTACTTATTCATTTATTTATCTGACATTTGCACAGGCCAGAAATGTGAAACAGAAACTGGCAACACCAGATACTGTTCGCAAATCAGTTTAATTGAGCGCTTTCATCTTACCAGATTTCAGACTTCCTCACAATAGTTACATTAACAAAAAGTCACAATTTATACACTTTATTGGATGAGACAACAAAGAAGTAAAAATCATGAAACCAGACAAGAGTGGGGACTGGTTATTATGGATTTGAAGACTATCACAGTAGAATGTATAAATTACTATATAGTGATACCTATGTAGAAGTCTCTCGCAAAAAAACTTAACATCGCTTACAGGAAAGTGAATTTGATATTGGATGAACTTATGTTAAATGGTCAGATAAGCCTTGAGGAACATGAATTTCTAGAGGCACCACATCCATGGATCCCAACAATTTTTGGGATCCCTAAAATCCATAAATCCAGCAATAACCTCCCTTTACACCCAATTGTGGATGCTAAGGCATCTAAAACATTTAGTATTGCTAAATATATTGATTTTAAAGTGAAACACGTCTTGGAAAAAAAGGCTACCTTGTTGAGAGATTCCTGGGATTTTCTGGGGAAAATTAGACAGGAAACATATAATGACAATTTACTTATGGTGACAATAGAAATCTGTGATCTTTTTTCTGTCATCCCGCATGAACAAGAGGTGGAATGGTTCTAGGACTATTTGGTCAAAAATACAAACATGGACCATAATACAATATTAATATTAAGAACGTGCATGGAACTTGTATTGGAAAATAATTTTGTGAGCTTTGAAGGACACTTATTTAAGCAGAGACATGGGGGTGGCGATGGGGGCTTGCTGCGCTCTCATCTTTGCCACCATTGCGTTGGCCCAATGGGAGGACCTATATATCCTTAATTTACCTTTTAATGATTGTTGGGCACTGTATGGGCGGTTTCTTGATGATTTGGTGATTTTTTGGAAAGGAGGTGAGGATAGGTTAAAAAACTTTTTTGAATATATCAATGGGACTACACGATTTTTGAAATTTACTGTGTATGTGGCTAGAGATACACTTCACTATTTAGATGTCAACATTAAAAAGGATTATTGCAAAAAAGATTTTAAATCTCGTCTTTATAGAAAGCCCACATACTCTAACTCCTTACTGCATTATAACAGCTTGCACCCTGTACACTAAAAATGAGCCCTGGTGAAGGGACAATATGTGAGGGTAGCTAGAATAGTTTCTGGAATGGAGGATTTTTTATTGGAATGTGAAGTTTTGAAAGGAATGCTAGTAAGGAGAGGGTACCCCCATGAGATGGTAGACAGTGTAATAGAGGAAGTCAAGAGGAAAAGGCATGAGGGCACATTTAAGGCATTTCTGAATAGCAGGACCATTGGTCCACATATATTTAATTCTAGGGAAGAAGGCGGTTTCAACAGGGCCTTAGTCTTACCATTCAGTGTAGATTTTTCTGGTATATGTGACATTATTAGAAGGTATTGCAGGGTATATAGAATGGATCCTGAGATGTTAGGCCTACTGGGTGAAATAAACAGTCATTGTATACAAGAAAGAGAGTTCCTTCAAGGGCATGTTGGAGAGGAACTCTGTTAAGGTTTCAAATGGAGGACATTTTAAATGTGGGAGATGTCCTCAGTGCCAGTACATGGTCAACCAAGATAAAATTAAAATAAAAAAATTTGGTATAGTAAAACCACTCAAAAGGTACTTTTGTTATACAAAAGGAGTGGTTCATGTAGCACTGTGCCAGGCATGCAATTGTTACAATGTGGGAAAAACAAAAAGAACATTTAGGCAGATAATATATGAGCATGTCTATGACATGAATCATGGAAATGAAAACAATGCCCTACATAGGCAAATTACAGATCATCCAACACATGCCTTTAAATTTTGCTCTACAGACCATGTGGACTTGGGACCTCGGGGAGGACCAATTGATGACTTTCTTGAGTTTAAGGAGTTGAAATGGCAGATTAAGTTCAATTCTGGTGAGATGCCTGGGCTTAATGACAGGTTGTCATTAAGTTCCTTTTTAAAATTAAAATCTGCTTATTTTTTATGATAATAATGTATGTGTTTATAATAAACCATGGTACAATGATTTGTATTTTTATTTTTTACTGAAGTTACAGTTTATTGTATTTTAGAATTACTATATGTTTTTTAAAAAAAAGTGGGTTGTGCGTGAAATAATGAAATGACCAATGGGGGGCAGGAGTTTGTGTATAAATTGTGACTTTTTGTTAATGTAAATATTCTGAGGAAGTCTGAAATCTAGTAAGACGAAAGCAGTCAATTAAACTGATTTGCGAACAGTATCTGGTGTCGCCAGTTTCCTTTTCACATTTCTAGCTTGTGGAGTTGTTGTTTCTTTGTGGTTACTTATTTGACATTTGGTTACAGGGAAAGTCCGATTGGGTGAGAAAACTCATTTTCAGTGGAGGCCTAGGGAGAAAAGCTCCATGTAATAGTTTAATACAATAGTATATAAAATAGCAAGCAAAAAGTTTATTTATTTATTTTTATTTTATTTTACATTTCTTAACCGGGATAGTCCGACTGGATACATGTCCATTTTCAGTGGAGGCTCAGGGAAAAAAGCTCCAAGTTAGTAACATACAGTTTTAAACACAAAGGATACAAATTATACACAGTTTACAAGCTCAAGATGAACAAATAAGTAAGATATAAATTTTTTATATAAAGTTGACAAATTTGACTAAGCAAGCTAACAATCAGTGAGTATAGAGAAGGAGCTAGTAACAATGTATGTTGACAAAAGATTCAGGAAAAGGTGGTACAAATGGATTGGATTATAAAACAGTACAAGGACAAGGTATTATTGACCTACTCTACATTTGTCAAAGATTACTTGTTGTTTAATTTTTATTTACATCTATACATATTTACATAAGGAGGTAAATTCGGAATTTGAGTGATACAAGAAAAAAGGCTGGCAAAGAGGAAGGAGGAAATTCAGTAAGAGTATGATGGATGTTGGGGTATGGATGACTGCATTTGTTGTGTGGGAGTGCAATGGTTATTATGAACTAAGGGAGGGCCTATGTGGTTGTAAGAGTACGAGGGTCATAGTTGTGAGGAGGGTAGTAAAAGTAGAGGTGAGGGGAGGAGTGTAAGTGGGCCGATGATTAGCCTGGATATGAGCATGAGCACAGCCAGGAGTTATCTATGTGAGATTTGAGGATATTTTTGAATTTTGTGGTGTTTGTAGTTTCCAGGATAGTTTGAGGAATAGAGTTCCAAGTCCTAGAGATGGCGTTGGAGTAGTGAGTCCCCAAAGCTATTTTCAGATTTAGTAACTTGAAGGAGGAGTTTGTCAGAGAAACGTAAGATTCTGTTATTAGAGTAGGGATGTAGCATACTTAGAAGTGCTGGGCACTTGTCAGAGTGGTACATTATGCTATGGGTGGTTGTGAACTGGGTTAAGGTTAGTAGGTTGCGTAGCTCTAGCTAGTTAAGTTGTTGGAGTGTGGTGCAGTGATGGGATCTGTGTGGTGAATTTAGCAAATTTAGCAATCTTAATGTAGCAGGATGAGAGTTTAACTAAATCTGTTTTCTTAAGGTTGGTATAAATAGAAGAGGCGTAAAGGAGGGAAGACAGTACTTGAGTCCTGGCAACAGATAGTCTAGTTGAGTTGTTAAAGAATGGCTTTATTCTGTAGAGGGAGCCTAGTTTTACTGAACTTTTTTAATGGCTGAGGAAATGTGTTTATCCAATTTCATATTATCAATAATGACTCTGAGTAGTTTTGCATGGGATACTGTTTCAATTTTGGTTTTGTTTGCTAAATAGATGAGGAAGGGGGAAAGACGTTGGTTTTACTGGCTAAGAAGAGCATTCATTTGGTTTTATTAGGATTGAGAATTAGTTGTGATTTTATTTTAATTGATTACTGATTAGTTGTAATTTTATTGCAATATTACTTTTTCAGTTAAAAAGAAAAGCTATCAATGTAAAATTCAGCAAATATTACTCAACAAATGCATTTATTTTACTTGTCTTTGTTTACTGGGTAAGTCCAACTGGGTAATATCAATTTTTAAGGAGAGGCCCGGGAAGAAAGGCTCCATTTGTTTACATCGCATTACAATAAGTTCCCGTTAAACACAGAGTGGTTACATTTCTATTTACATTTATACACAAACAGTAGTTATATTTATACATTCTAATGTTTTACAGAGGTGGAATTTACTAAATAGAAAGCCCACATGCAACTTAGTGGTTTGTACAGGCAGCAGTTATGTATAAAAAGTGTTTTGTCATTTCATTGAGAAGTTGAGAGTATTCTGTTTAAGGAAAGTATTTGGAGTGTATCATATGGTGAATACAAAGTCTTAACCTTGTGATGAGCATGTGCAGAACAAGGACTGGTTAATATGTTGTTTACGTAGTGGTTTAAAACTACTGACTTTGTCAAAGAGTTTTGTTTGTGTGAGGATACTATTCCAGAGTTTAGCAGCGTATTAGGAGTAGAGTGAGTCTCCTGCAACATTATTTGACTTATTTGTATGTAATAAGAATTTGTTACTAGAACAGAGGTCCCTTGCTGTACAGTAGGGCAGTTTTGTAGTGCAGGGCATATTTTGGATAATAAATGAGTTGGTGTGCTGTTAGTTAGTTGTGAGAATGATAGATAGTTGTACAGTTCAAGCCAGTTTAGTTACTTTAATCTATGACAATGGTGGCACCTGTGAGGGAGATTGGTGACAAATTTCACTATTTTATTGTAAAAGGAGGCATTTCCTGTGCAAATTCATTCTATCAGGAAACCAGCTCTTTTTTTATTTTATTGTGAAGCAGCAACTTCAAGAGATTATAATACACCAGTGCATGGGAGGTGTGGTGGTTTTGACCACAAAGAAACAATACTTTGGAGTATTTAGTGCTGCTCTGGCAACACACTTACCTGAGTAATTACCAATAGATATTTTGTTACATCTCAAAGATCATTACTCATAATTCTTAGCTAGTAGAAGTTATTCACATGGTTTGTTTTCTTTTATATAAACGTATCTTTGCCTATGTTTTAAGTGGTAATTTGATAAAGGTGTTTGCCACCACAGCAGGCTGGTAATTTGCCTCAGATGCAGATGAGAGACTGCTGTGGCCAAGCTGGTTCCTTAGATGGCTCTCCTTTTTCCCTAGATCCCTCTGTGTGGCAAATACAGACACTATGCACTGGGGGTTAGCAATGTCGTCTGCAGCTGTTGGGCTCCTCTTAGTGGGAATGGAGAACCACTTTTGTTGGTGTTGCATGAAGGGGCAGGGAAAATATCCTTGCTTAACCAGAATGTTGTGCCTGTCCCAGAGGAAGCTATTGTTGTCATTAAAAATGTGTTTGCCTTAATTTTCCTGTTGAAAAGAAACAGAAAACTAAACTTAAACTGTCACTCAACAGAAGTAGTTTATTAAGTCTGGTTCAGTCTTGCACAAGTTATTGACGTTTCTTATCAGGTGGTTTCTGGTAAAATAAAAAGTGATTCCTCTTTTCCTGAAGAGATTCAAGAAATTAAATCCAGAGAGGATGTGATGGAACAGATAATTTTTTTTCCTTCACAGTTCTGATTTAGACTCAGTGGAGAGCATGTCACCTGAATCTCCCCTATCAATGATTCTCTTTCTCCAAGACTATTTCCAGAATGTGCAAGTGTATTCATTGGAAGAACACTGAGGTTTCTCAGCCCCCCCAGAAAATATTATCAGCTGTTGCAGAAGTAATTTCCAGAACCTTTACCTATTTCCCCAGGTCTTTCAGCTCTGGAGGAAGTGTGTGTCACTGTCTGCAATTTTCCTGATGTATAAAGTTACTCAATCTTTTAAGTTTTTATACACTCTTCCCAAACATGAGGGGGGGGGGGTAATTCCTTTTCCCCAGTGGAGAAGAGGTTTTCATTAAAGAATGCTTCTGAAGCCAAAAGAAAAGAAAATGCCTGGATATCAGTTATGGACCTTTTTCTTATAGTGCCCAACTTCAAGATCCTTTCACAACACATCTCTTAGCCCTTCTTCCCCATTTTAGATTTTTTGGTAATCTTAGATTTAAAAGATGCTTAGCATTACATTCCTCTCCATTAAGGCTCCAGATGTTTCTTAAGGTTTTATGTATCTGGATCACATTATCCATTCTCTGTCTTAGTCTTTAAGTAATCCACTGCCCCTAGTCTATGAGTTATCCACTGCCCCAGAAGTGTTCACAAAGTGTCTAGCTCCAGTTATAGCACATTGCAGAGTACACAGTATCCATATTTTCCATATTTACATGTCCTGCTTATCTATGCAGACTCTTTTTCAAAGTGCCAGGAATCTCTCTCTCTTTGGTAAGAGATCTCATATGCAGGCTGGGATTCCAAGAGAATCTCAATACAAATAGCTTTTCTTCCACAGGAACAGGAAACAAAAATATCTACATTTTGATCTATTCCAGGGTTTTTCCCATGGTCCCTCTGGTTTTACACATACAGCTACTATGGACTGGGGGTTAACAATATCTTCTGCATCTGTTGGGGTCCCCTTAATGCGCAAGGGTGGGAATACCTCACAATTCTGAGTATCCTGGCATCTATAATTCTCATGATACCCCTTTCAAGGCTCCACATGAGAAAGATACAATGGTATCTGAAGTCTATTTGGTCCCAGCACCAACATCTGTTATTGTTTCAGATTCCAGTTCTAGGGTGTGTGAGAAGAGAAATCACTTGGTGGAGGCATCAAGTACCCTGAATCCAGGTCTCTCCCCTCTTGCTCCAAAACAGCCATTCACCACAGTTATCTTGTACTTTGCTAGTGGAATAAAAGTGCAAGGTATCTGGGACAACAAACGCAAGACAAAAGCACATAAATTTACAAACGAAAGGCCAACTCAGTTGGGATGTGGAAATAAAGGCAAACGCTGATCCTCTTTTATATTCTTTAATGAATAAAAACGAAGTCACACAACAGTAGCACCACGAGCAGTCAGTCTACCAACACAAAGATAAACAATCGACACTGAAATCTCCCTCTCCGATGTTAAGCGCTTTCATCTGCCGAATGCAGACTTCATCAGAACAATTCAGTGTTTGTCATTATCCAATTTAAACTTAAAAAGGCGCCAAATAGTCAAAACTTCCAGTTCAGTTAATATTCCTCCTGGTTTAATTTGTTGAGATTCTGAATGTCGTTAGATACTGAGTCCGGTAAAGGATCTTTGGTGAAATGGTAAGAATGCATCCTAGCAATGTTTAGTGTCTTGAGAGCTTGTTCTCCTTCCTGTTACCTGCTATCAGCTGACAAGCACGCTCAGATGGCGCCAACCGCTCTCTGTTTTACACTCACAGATTCGACACGAGTCACACGACTCTTTGTGTTCTGTGCACATAAATGTAAAAGAGAGCAACAAAGACAGACACACCCACCCACTTAAATGTAAAGGAGAAGTTTACCCTTATCAAGGCACTCAACTCTCTAAATCACCTTTGGTCCCTAGCACCACTTCAAATTGTTATGGACAATACCACTGTGATGTGGTACATAAAAAGCAATGGAGAATCATGTCTTACCTCCTCTGCAGACTAGACATGTTATCATGGGATATAGCTTTACAGCAGAATCGCACTTTACTTCCTACATTCCATCAGAGCAAAACTGTTGTGGCAGACAAGCTGGGCAGGACAAAGGAAGACCTGCATGAATGGAAAAAAATATTTGATCCATCTGTGGGCAGTTCCTCATGTAGGCCTTTTTGCTTTCCCAATGAACAATCAGCTGGCACAATTCTGCTCCAAGGCTTCAAGCAACAAGGCCTGGAAGACAGATGCCTTTTCCTTTCCTTGGACAGGAATATTTCAGTATGCTTTTTCTATTTTCTGATATTCAAGGTGATTCTGAAGATTCAGAAGAAATTCCCAAAGATCACTGTGGTGACTCCCTTCGGGCCCAGGCAAGTGTTTATCCCTTTTTTTGGAATTGGCCAGGGGCAATTAGGAACTTGTTTACTGAGGATGTGCAGGAGGTACTTATGTCGGTAAGAACACCCTCTACTAGAAAATCATATAATTAGCAAAAGGAAAATGTTTTCTAGTTGGTGCTAAAAACATAACCTAAACCCATTTAGAGTAGCGTTTTACTTATTTACATTTGTGCGAGTTGCTTTAATATTTGCCTGTCTTACACTTTTATCAAGGTTCATTTGTTTGCCACTTCAGCATGTCTGCCCATGGTTCCTCTTTTTTAAGGTATTCTCATGTCAACTTATTTTTTTAAAGGGGTTCTGCATAAAAGACCTCCAAGAAAACCAGTGGCTCCTCCTTGGGACATCAATTTTGTGTTAGAGAAGCTAGCAGTTGTTCCATTTGAACCAGCTCATCTGGCTGACGTACGTTTTTTAAGATGGATCTGTTATTCTACCATCTTTATTAGTTCATAAGTGCATTGTTTTAAAGCCCAAATGTTACACCCTTGTCTTGTTTGTTTATTTTGTTTTTAACTCTTCTAGAATTGTGCCGAGACATTGGTGGTGGTGGTGGTGGTGGTGGGGGGGCCTGTGAGAATTCTGCAGAATGTACTGATTATTTTAATGAATGTTAATGCAAACGCTGCTATTCTAATATCTTTCTAAGTTTATCATAGCAAAGTTTGTAACTATCCCTGATGCTACACCTTTGGTCTGCATTTATTTTCTCCTTTGGAATTATGCTGAGAGGTTAGGAGTTTGGTAGGGGCTGTGAGAATGTTGCACAATGTCTTTGTGTACCTCTGTGGGACTAGCTACCTTGTTGCGGTACAGGGGCTTGTCATAATGTAATATTGGTACTAAATGCCAGTCAGTGTGTGTGTGTGTGTGTGTGTGTGTGTGTGTGTGTGTGTGGCTATCTTGATGGGTACAGGGATTTGTCATAATGTAACACTGGTATTAAATGCCAGTCAGTATGTGCGTGTACCCTGGCACTTCAAGTTTTTTAATGGTCTAAATATAGTAACACTACAGAGTGATCGTTAAACAGTGCTGAGTGAGTTTGACAGGGAAAGGGGTATGGTGGCAATGTGGCACACTTTATATTCTCCTGGGTAGGGGATCCAACTTGAAACTTGCTGGGGGCCCCCAAAATGCTAGCACCGGCTCTGCAGAGTACTCTGTCAGAAATATTAGGTGAGCAAATGGGTGTAACTAAGGAAATTATTTTTGAGCAGGCACACAAGATCTGAATTGCCTACATAGTAAGGCCTTGCCAAGCTTAATTCTGATGGCTGCCAAAAATCAATTAATAGGAAAGGTAATCAAAGTCTAAGCTGATTGTATTTAAAAGTAATGAATATTGTAACAGAGATAAAACAATTTGAAGTGGAATCTTTAGCAAAGGTTAGGAGCAAATTACACAGAAAAATGGAAATTGTTTGAACAATACATGCAAAATAATGTTTTAGAGGAGGAATGATATTTAAGGGAAGGCAGGAACTGAGCAATTCATGTAATGTTGGTCTATTGATAGTTATACAAAATAACATGTGATGTACAATGTTTGTAACTAGCAGCATATTAATAGGGTTTGTTTTCGTTTACATAAATGTTATGTCTGCCAGTGTCTTAAGTTATACTTCAATAAAGGTGTAAAAACATAATCCTTAAGAATGAGGTCAGTAGTTCTGTGTGGAAGTCTAACACTTTCTATAAAACTGCGGCATTTACAAAATATTACCACTTATAAGTGGATCACTATATAAAATATATAGTCAGATATTAGGGTAGCCAATTTTTAGATGCCTAAAGTAGGAAAATCTTACTGAAACTTGAGATTATGCAGGACAAACCATGGCATCATCAAAGGAAAAAGTATTCACTTTTATCTTATTATCAAGATAAAGTCTGTGATGTGAAATGTTGGCTGTTTCTACTACTTTATACGATATTAAGATAACTTAAATGATGTAGCAAATATTTCTGTGACATTTAGAGAAAGATCAGAATATATTTTTTTCTTGTAAGACAACAACATATTTAAAAAAAAACAAAAAAAAACAAGTAATCTCCATGGTATCCCTGAAGTCTCAAACAACGCACTAAACAAGTATAGTGGGTCCAAAAACAAAACAGTGTAAGAAACCTCTCTATGTGGAAGATTTTCAGTCCATATATCTCTAGTTAATCACTGTATATTAATCAGATCAGACAATAGTAGTAGAAGTAGCAAACTTAAACTTGTCTTAAGTTTGTTTTTGTCTTTCGGCTTTTCCTGGTTAGGGGGTTGCCACAGCAGAACTCCAGTCCGCTAATGATTGGCAGTTGATTTTTACGTACCGGCTTGCCAGGCCTGACGCACAACCTTCAACGAAGGTACGCCCATTCACGCATGTCTCCACACAGAAGACGCTCTAGCTGAGAATCGAACCGGACAGCGTCTTACTGTGAGGCGACAAAGCTACTGCAGCACCACCTGTCTTAAGTCAAATAAATAATAAAAAATATATAATTTGAAATATTGTACAGAATTACGAAGTATTCGAAAGTAATCCAAGCAAGGCAGGCAGTCTGTTTCCAGCCAAAAATTCTTTATTAAGTACACAGACAAGCGATCCAAGTAAAACAAAAAATAGAGTAACAGTTTCCTCACAAGCTTTCTAAATAAATATATACTTTTTATCAGGCAAGGATCAACATATTTACCATTTTTTTCATGCACCCCCAGGACAAAGCTGCTCAATTCACGTCTGCTATGCAGAAAGAGAGACAGGTAGCAACAATATCAGCTAGGTGCACTGGCACCAGCAGAACTAAATGCACATCTAACATTGTCAGCAGTACTTGACTATATAAACTACATATTTCTCTATATCTGTAGTATGTCATGCAGGCCAAGATACATTCTTCTGCATGAAGATGCACTTATATAGCATGAAGCATGAATATGCACTTATACAGCCAAACTGGAAGCAAAGCTCTCTTCACCCAAGATTGGACTAGAGAGTCAAGAGGAGAAGGTAAACACTTGCACCACACAACACTCATCACATAGTCCCTACACCACCAAAACACACACATAGAAACACAAAACACACACCTACATTTGTGGAGGCTCTCAATAAAAATCTACCTAAGCAACAGGGATCTCTAAAGCAGAAACGCAAGCAACCTCCACCCCCAAACAAAACCCAAATGACACATAGCACACAAACTCAGTGTGCCACTCAACAACAGACATAAGGCATAACAATGTACCCAACACTCTAGTCATAGGTGACTCTATAGTCAGGCACACTGATGTTCCACTCACCAGGCTAAACAAAGAGAAAGTTACTGTCAGCTGCCTGTCGGGTGCCAGGATCCGCCACAACGCATGCACTCAGGTCACTCCACAACAAGTACAAATATGACTCTGTCATTGTCCATGCTGGTGTGAATGACCTGAGATGTACTCCCTGGACTACATGAAAAGAGACATGGAAGAGCTGTCCAATCTTGCAGCCTAGTCAGGTATGACCCTAGCCCTGAGTAGCATCCTGGCATCACCCAAAATGATACCACAGTAAAGGACAAAATGATTGATTTCAACAATTGGTTAATCTTCTGGTGTCATTCTAAGAGGATCCAGTATCTGTCTGCCTGGGATGACATGATCGACAAACCATAATGCTTTGCCAGAGATGGCCTGCACCTGTCGCCCTTGGGATTCCGGATACTGGCTAAGGCTCTTGCCACCCCTATAGTGCCTGTTTCAGGCAAGGTTCAAATGATAAATTCACCACCATAACAGGTACAAGCAAGCAAAATCTGAGGGTAATGCTACTCAATGCTAGAAGTCTAAACCTCAAAATGCAATCACTCGAGGCACTCCTTAAAATGGAGAACATCGACATCTATGCAGTGACTGAGACCTGGTTCAAGGCTCCAGATGCACCCCTGCATTACCAAGCTATAATTCATACCACACGTTTCGGCCACCTAACCTGGACCGAAACATTAAAGGTGGAGGCGTGTCCATATTCATTAAGGATATTCACACCTCCAGGCTAGTTGCTCAGCATAATGCATCTGAGATTATCCAAGTGCAACTAACTCTGAGCAAGACCGCAATCCAAATTGTAGCTTGCTACAGATCCCCCACCATGCCCCAGGATTCCCACTCCTCATTTCCTGACACACTGGAAAATATTAGGGTACAGCCTAACACCCAACTAATGGGCGGTTTCAACTACCCCACCATTAACTGGGAAAACTACTCATGTACCAACTCTTGTGCTCAACATTTTCTGGAATTCATAAATTTCAACACCTTGGATCAACTTATCCACACCCCCACTAGGGGCAGCAGTATCCTAGATCTGGTCATTACTAACATGGGCAACCAGTGTTCCACACCAGAGGTCAATTCCTCGTTGGTCAGATCCGACCACAAGCTAATCACCCTAGACATCCCGCCCCCAACCCCCATTAGGGCAACCACCATAAAAAATTTCTCCAAAGCCAATTTCACGCTTCTTAAGACAGAAGTGGCAAACTTCATGACACCCATGCTGACAGACAATAGAGGTACGACTACTAAATCCTACACAAATGCACTTTATAAGCACTTACACGAGTGCATGGATCATGCAATCCCTAACAGAACCAAGATGCTATCCTCCAAAAAAAGGAAGGCAATCTGGTGGTCCCCCGCCATAAACAAACTCTACAACAGAAGAAAGAAACTGCTTCAAAAAAAGAGTAAAATCCCATGATTGGAGGAACTCCCTGGTCAGGATTAATAAGCAGCTGAGATCCCTCATAAAATCCTCCAAAGCTAGTTACAAAAACAAAATCGCCACTGATTCTAAAGACAACCACAAAGCATTCTATAGCTACTTCAAGAGTCTCAATGGCAACACTCAGATCTGCTCTGAGTTACAGCACAATGGCACTAAATATACAGAACCAACTGATATTGCCAACATCCTGTCAGATAGGTTCAGTGCTAACTTTATCCCCCTCTCATCCCCTAAAGGGCCCATCTCTATACCGGAAGAATGTAAAGTTCCTGTAATCATGGCTGCACAGGTAAAAAAAAAAACACTCTCCAAAGCCAAGAACACAGCATCCATGGGACCTGACAACATCCCAGGCTGCGTTCTACATGAACTACAGAAAGAACTGGCACCCCACCTAAGTATCATGTTCAATCATAGCCTCACCTCAGGCTTTGTGCCACTGAATGGCGCACAGCAAGGGTTATCCCACTCCACAAAGGGGGAAGCCACCACAGACCCTGGGAACTACCGCCCCATTAGCCTGATGAGCCTGGTCTTATAAACAATGACATTGGTAATCTCCAAACTCTGGACCCCACCCAGTTCGGGTTTGTAAAAGGCAGATCATGTCTCCTAAACCTGACAGATTTCTTTGAAGTGGTCACCAAAGCCATATATGAGGCTAAGGTGGTTCACACAGCCTATCTAGATCTCGCCAAGGCTTTCGACACTATCCCCCACTCTGGAATTACAAATAAACTCACTAAACTAGGTATAAATCCCTGTGTCACAAGATGGGCTGCCAGCTGCCTCACTCACAGAACCCACACTGTGAAAGTAGCAGACTCCAAATCCAACTTCATACCAGTGACAAGTAGAGTACCACAGGGTTCAGTCCTGGGTCCTCGCCTGTTAGGTATCTATTTCTCTGAAGTACAGGCTAACACAGAAGGTCTTTGGCTAGTGAAGTTTGCGGATGACTGCAGACTAGGAGCCATAATCAAAACTCTTAATGATGTGGACATCCTACCATAAAGGGCCTCACTGAGACAGATGCCTGGTATCAAAGCCATGGCCTCAAGCTCAATGCCAAAAAGTGCATTGTCATCCCTTTTGGTAAAAACTCTGTACCTATGAACTACCACATAGGTGGTAGTCTACTTAACACCGAAAGTGTGATAAGAGACCTTGGGACACAGGTGGACAGTAGCCTCTCCTTTGATAATCACATCACCACAGTAGTCAGGAAATCCTTCTACATGGCACACCTCATCACAAAAGGTTTCTCATCCAGGAAAAAAACAGATCATGGTTCCCCCTCTGCTCGTCACTCATTAGACCCATTATAGAGTACAATGCCCCTTTTGGTATGCACCTCACAAGACATCTAAAACAACTGGAAAGGCTGCAGAAATAGCTCACAAAGAGGATTACTGGCCTCAAACAGATGCCCTATGCAGACTATCTCAAAAAACTCCAGCTTTACTCCGTCGCATATCGCCTACTCAGAGGCGATCTCTGCCTAACATACAAAGCTATGCCCAACCCAGAGCTGTTGGACATGCTCCACTTAAAGAAATCCCAATCCCTCCGAGCTACACACTCTAGGGACCTAAACCTTGTCACCACAATAAACAGAACAAGCTGGAGGGATAGATTCCTGTCCCAGAGACTTCCCATACTCTGGAACAAACTACCTATCTGTATCAAACAAAGCTCCTCATTAGCACTCTTCAAGAAAAATCTTGATGATTGCATGGGAGATAGGAAATTCACCCCAGGGATCACTTCTGTGGTTATGCTCGACAGGGGCACAGGAAAATAATTTTCTTGGATGGCGGAAGCCAGGGTACCGTTTGGCTAGGCTTATATAGGCCCTAAGGCCAATAGCCCAGCACCTACCTATGTTCAGCTTAAAAAAAATTGTGGGAGGCATACCTCTCAACTCTACAGATTTTAGAAGAATGTCCAGGTTTTTACCTCATATTTTTGGTCTGTTCCTCAAAACAAATTTGTTTTTTTGACAAATCACTGGGATAAGCTAAAGATTAACATCACTAAATAATCATATGCATTTGAGTTTCACACTTCATATCCTTCAGAAAAATGCATGCTAACACAAGCACTGTTATTCAAGCAACTTTCTAAGTTTGTAAGAGTAATATTTAAACTGTGTCCCTATTTTAGTCCTTTGTCCCCATTTTGTCAGGCTTTGTCCAGTTTTCTTGTGCTAAGAGGTTGAGAAGTATGGTGGGTGGGATTTCCCTACCTTTGAGTCCAAGGCAAGCAAATGAAAGATTACTACAGCACAAGTAGGTTTCTGATACCAACACAATACTGGAACCATACTGTAGGGAGAACAACAACCTAAAGGATGAGTTAAACGGAAGGAGAAGTTACAGTTTTCCTTTAAATAAAACAGTGCACAAGTTAGTTTATGTATTTAATGGTAGCCAGTGCATTACGGAAAAAGTTTACTGAATGAATGCAACTTGTTTTTCACATCTTGGAGGGGAACAGAGATAAGAAAAGGACAGGCAGCAATCTGTGCAAGTGGGACCCCAAGCTCTAAAATGTATTTCAGCATGGTTAAGTTAAATTTAGAATTAGGTAATGCCTGTAGGTGCAACCATTTTTGGGGACAAATCCTCCTATATGGAAAAGTAAACTTCCTTTTAGGAATGTACATATGGTTGTGTCTGTCTGTTATGAGCTAAAAAAAGGTTTAGGGGTTTGGCATTCTGAAGTGCATTTACTAGTTCCCCTTTCATCTTTCCTAGTTACTCCCTCCTGCCCCTGGTTGGCCTAAAGTCTCCCTCCTCTGCTAGCTATACCATCGTAGCGACGTCCCGCTCGCCTTGCCTTTTTCTGTTCCCTCGCTGTATCTACACTACTTCCCTGGCTGTTGCACTCCTTTCATTCTTCTTCCCACCTTTTGATTCTCCAGATGACTGTATCTTGACTTTTCTGCTTACTTACTTACTCTCACTTACCCCTTTCAGGGACCCACTGCTAATCCCTATGTATTCTTACATATACCTTATGCCTGTTATATTCTTGTAAAACTGCCTTCTCCTCTCCATCTTTCTGTACCTTTCTCTCCAAACCCTACTGCTTACACTACATAGCTTAGGAAACAATAACGTTTCAGCTTGCTAAACTGATTGACTCGCTCTCCTCTCTAGCTATTTCTGCCCCGCTTCGCTCCCCTCCCTACCCCCTTATCCCACCCACCCCACGGGCCTTTAGCCTTATACCTCACATACCACACCCCCCTTTGACTGCACCTATCCAAAACTCCTACTCTAGTTTGTACCTCCCTCCCAAATACACCCTCCTCCATTACCTCCCCTATCTCCACCCCCCCACACACATAGACAAATACTTACTTTAACTCTTCCTTCTGGCTTCTCTTACTGATTCTATAATCTGTACCTAACTCCTTAGTTAATTCCTTTCTTCACAGATAAACATGTCCTGCAAAGCTTTCAACACTTCTTCTAAAAACTCTGTAACAAAAACTGCACTGACAAAACAAACACTTCTATTGATTATTTCTCTTGTTCTCACACTACCCTACATCCTGACCTGTTATGAATCATGCCTCAATTACCACTTTCACCACTCTCCCAAACATACAGCCTCAGATTTCAAAAGCCTAAACTTTACTCATTTAAATATAACTTCTACCCCCAGCTATCTCCTAGCTAAATATCACAGGCTATCTCATATTAAAGTTCAAAATCTCATGCTTAAAAAACTAAAATACTTACTGAACTTGTCTAACAAAGCTTACCTTGAATATACCCACTCTACCTTGGCAGATGGGCACATTCACCCAAACCCAGGGCCCTTCCCTACTTCATCAGACATTATACCAACCACACTTAACTCTTCCCCACTACTACCAACCTCCAACACTAATACCCTACTCATAGGGCATCTTAACATACGAAGTGTCAATAACAAAATCACCCATCTCCACTCCCTTCTTGAACACCACTCCTTTGATATTCTCTGTTTAACTGAAACCTGGTTAAAACCCTTCACTACTGACAATGAAATCACTCCCTCAGGTTACAACATCTTAAGACTCGACCGCAAAACTAAAAAAGGTGGAGGAGTAGCTCTTTTATTCAAAAATGAACTCAATGTAACATTAGTACCCTTTGACAACCTGGACATTAGCAAGTCTGAACTTCTTATCTCAAAGCTTCAACTAAACCCTAAAAAATCTATCTATATTATCTGTATTTATCTACCACCAGGCAACAACGTTACTACCTTAGAAAATATCCTCAGTTGGACCACTTCCACCCACCCACAAGAAACCATAATACTAGGAGACCTTAACCTAGACTGGACCTCTTTTAACACTAATAACCCAACCTCTCATATCAACCTCCATGGTTTTACACAGACAATAAACACCCCTACTAGGATAAACAAACCTAATAACAAAGAAAGTATTATTGATTGGATTCTCGTGAATAAACCTCTACTAAAATATAAGTCTGGAACATTACCTGATGACTTTAGTGATCACAATTTAACTTATATTATAAGACAGAAAAATGCCCCTTACAATACTCCAATCTTTAGAACCCTATGCGATCTCAAACATTTCAACACTATTCAATTTAAAACTGAACTAAATGCCTGTAACTGGAACCCACTAAAGACACTGCCTCTTGAAGAAGCTGTCCTATACTTTAACACCACATTCCTAACAATTCTAGATAACCATGCTCCAAAACGCTCCATCCGAATTAAATCTAAACCTGCCCCTTGGCTATCTAATGATACAAGACAAAAAATGTTACTTAGAAACAAAGCCTGGAAAAAATGGCGAACTAGCAAATCTCCTATAGACCAACAGACTTTCAGGCACCTAAGAAACAGTACCAAAAAAGCCATCTTCGCTGATAAAAGGAGTTATTTTAGTAATCTCTAGCAAGCTAATCACAACAACCCTCAAAAATTCTGGTCAACCCTAAATAGACTTCTTCACCCTGGACAGACTTCCACTCCATCCCCATCTGGGTCTGAAAAGAATTCCGCCCTTGATATAGCCAATACTTTCAACTCTTTCTTTACTGACACTATTAATGCCTTGGACTCTCATCTCTCTAGTGACAACACTAACATCCCTGACCTTGTATCCCTCAAACTACCAACCTTTAGGCTACTACTCATCTCTACCTCCTTTATACAGAAATGTATCCATAAACTCAAACCATGCTCCCCCTCAGCAGACCAACTTCCATGCGAATTCCTTCAAAAAGCAGCCTCCGAAATAGCCTATCCCATATCTATTCTCATTAATAGAACTGTAAGTGAAGAAACCATACCTGACATCTGGAAAATCTCACACATCATACCCTTACACAAAGGAGGTAACTCCTATGATTATTCTAACTACAGACCCATAGCTCTCTTGTCCCCACTCGCTAAGATCATGGAAAAATGTGTTCACCAGCAGTTAATGAACCACCTAATAAAAAACAACATTCTTACTAACTGTCAACATGGCTTTAGGCCTTTTCATAGCACAACCACCGCTCTCCTCTCCTTTACCGACCTTATTAACAAGAATCGTAATAATAACATCCTGTCTTCAGCTCTCTTTATCGACCTATCCAAAGCCTTTGACATGGTTAATCACTCTCTCCTCATACAAATTCTCAAATCTCTTTCCTTAGAATCTAAAGCTGTCCACTGGTTCAGTTCCTATCTCTCTAATAGGAAACAAGCCGTTCTCTGGGATAAGAAACTATCATCTCTTCTACCTATCTCTCTTGGGGTCCCCAAGGCTCTATCCTTGGACCTCTTCTTTTCTCCCTCTTTATAAACGACCTACAAGCAGCTATTCCCCAGGCTACATGCATACAATACGCTGATGACTCCACACTAATTTGCTCTGCTAAATCCATTGCTGAACTCCAAACTAATACTCAAGATATATTCTCCAAAGTCGAAACTTGGTTCTTAAAACGTTGCCTACTCCTTAATGCAAAAAAAAACAAACTCTTACTCTTTAAGCCTACTAACAGATCCCCTGCACTAGATTTCACTATCTTATCTAATAATGGAACCATTATATCACCTGACCCTACTACCAAACTGCTAGGTGTCACAATTGACAACAACCTTACCTTTGACTGTCACATTAATAATACCATTAAAAATGTAAACAGGAAACTCGGCTCTCTCTATAGAATTAAGACTTTCTTAACCTCCCCAGCCAAAGCTACTCTTGCCCACTCTCATCTCATTTCTACTCTTCTCTATGCCTCACCAATCTACACTAACCTCAAAAAAAACAATCTTCACAAACTAGTCAACCACCTACAATAACATAGCTAGATTTGTTACTGGTAAGCCTTTTAGAATGCATCACTGTTTGAATCTGCAGCAACTTAACTGGCTTGAACTGTCTAACATGCTACTTCTTTCCCAACTTACAGTTGTCCATAGAGCTCTCTACCAAAGTCAAAATACACCTGCACTTTCTAACCTCTTAACCACATATTCTAATCTAAACTCCCTCCGCTCATCAAACAAACTGCTAGTTTCCTTAACAAAATCTAATAACCTAGCTGGTGACTCCCTCTTCTCAAATGCCTTGGGTAAACACTGGAATCAACTTCCTACCGAACTTACTTCCATGGCATCTACTATTCTGTTTAAACAAAAACTTAGAATCTACCTGAAAAGCCACTGGATGTGTCCCTGTTCAAATCCTGACTAAATGTTAATTCCTTACCTACCACTCTTTTCTCTCCCTTTTTTTACGCCCCTTTTCCCTCCCCTTAACTGGCCATCACTACCTTGCCTCCTTCTCTCCACAAATCCTATTCCTTGTGTCTCTGACTCTATTCCCAGGAAGCTTATATCTTTTTCAACTCTGCACTGTCCTTCTACTGCTTTTTTTTTTGCTAACTCCTGACCCTATACTCTCTCTTCTCATGTTACAATATGTAATAATGCTAAAGATGATATTATTTAGATAGTCTAGGTAGTTTAATCCTTTTTAATCTAGTTTTAGGTTTCAATGTTTTAGTTCTTTTTCCCTGGTCTTTCTTATTATTTTCTTGGTTTTTAGAAGTTGTAATGATGTTTAACATAATGTATTTTAGTTTTATCTTGAAATTTTTCAGTCGCCTTCGTTTTTGTAATCAAGATGCATTTGTTGAAGTGCCACAAGTCTGTAACTTGTTATTTGTACTCATTATAAATCTCTTATGTCCATATGTGGAGCTTTTCTCCCCGGGCCTCTGCTGAAAATGGAAATATATCCAGTCAGACTAGCCCGGTTAACAAATGTAAAATAAAATAAAAAAAATAAAAATTTAGCTTTTTGTTTCTTGAATATTTTATTGAAGCAAAAAGTTTGGGTACAACTTAACCTTGGTTCAAACAGAGATGAGAAGAAGAAACAACATACAAGATCAGCCTGCCTACTATTTGTGTGCACATGTAAGCTGCACGTTTATTTATTTATTAACATTTGTTGACCAGAAAAGTCCACTGGGTCAGAAACCCATTTTCAGTAGAGACCCGGGGAGAAAAGCTCCACTAGTATTACAAATTTGACAAATTTTTAACATAAATTCTTCAGAATATTTAACATAAATTTAACAGATCTTATAGGCAGAGAGACAAAAACATAGCACAGTTCAACATTTGTCAGTTTATCAACTACAGTACAAAGTTGACAAATTTTTAGTATAAATTGTTCAAAATTTTTAACATAAATTTACAGATCTTACAAGTAAAGAGACAAAAACATAGTACAGTTCAACACTTCATAGGGTTTACAAGAATATGCATTAGGAGTCTTAAAAATTGGTAGAAAAAGTTACATATTTGAAAGAGTAAGGATTTAAAAGAGTATTATCTGTAGTCAGAGTAAAGTAAAATGGATAGTAGGTATATTGAAGGTATTAAAGAGTGGTTATTATAAGTTCCGCCATCCTAATATTTAATTAATGTGCTGCTTTAAGGTGGTTTGTTTGTATGGCAAATACAGGATGGATTACTTAAATAATGTGATTTTAGAGCTATCTTACAGGATTTTGAGTGGTCAATTTGGGTTATTTCAGATGGTAGGTAGTTCCATAGTTTAGCTATAGTATGGGAGTACAGACATTGTCCAGCTCTTTTACTGGGTTTTGTTACAGTTAGCATGAATCTGGAAGAGGACATTAGTGCTGTTGTAGGGGCATATGTTTGTAGGGTTGAGTTAAATGCTGGCAATCATTAGGTTTGAAGATTAACTTGTGGGCTAAGGTTAGTTGGGTATATTGGAGATTGTGGGAAACTTCTAGCCATTTCAGCTCAGTCAGAGCCTGGCAGTGATGAGAACGGTATGGTTCACCAGAGGTGAATTTGGCTATTTTATATTAGGAGGATTGTAGTTTGTTGCTAAGGGTTGAGTGAAGGCTAGTAAATGTGGCACTACCATACAGAAGGGAGGGAATGAGTAAAGCATTGGCAAGTTTTGTTTTGGTGTATTTATCCAAGTAAAGCTTATGGTGGTAAAATTTGCCTAATTTGAAGTGTGTTTTCTTAATTGCATTAATGATATGTGGTTCATAAGTTTGTTTGTTGTCTACTGTTATTCCTAGTAGTTTGGCTGATTTCACTAGTTCTATTTCTGTACCATCTTTAAGCAAGTATTTTGAAGTCAGTATCAGGTGATTTTGTAGAGAAAAGTAAAAGTTTAGTATTTTGGGGGTTTATCATAAGCTGTGCATTAATAAGCCAAGATTCAATAGAAGTAAAGGCCTTTTGTGCAACTGTGAGGAGATCTGAGAAACTGTTGGATGTGGATATTAGTTAGAATCATTGGCATATTGGATGAGGCTTTGGATGTAGGGAGCTTTGTGAAGATAATTGATAAAGATATTAAACAGTAGTGGTCCTAAGATGGATCCTTGAAGTACCCCTATGTTATTAGCTTGGTAATTAGATTGTACATTAAGCCATCTTACTGACGGTTCTCTATTTTGTAGGTAAGAGGTGAACCAGTTAGGGATTTTGGGGAGCAACCTAATTTTGATAGTTGAGTTAGTAGCTTAGTATGTGACACTGTGTCGAAAGCCTTAGATAGGTCTAGTAAGATTACTGAAGTAGGGTGACCTGCATCTATGGCTTTGTTAATGGTGTCAGAAAAAGAGAGGAGGGCAGTGATGGTGCTATTCCCTTGACGGAACCCATTTTGGGTAGGGGATAGAAGAGCATTATCTTATAGGTGTTTAAGTAGTTGTGTGTGAACACATTTTTCTAGGATTTTTGATAGTGGAGCGAGTATAGAGATAGGGCGATAGAGAGGTCATGGGAGTTTCCACCTTTGTGTAGTGGTGTAATAATGGATTTTTTCCATAGATGGAGAACAAAAGCTTCAGAAAGAGAGCGATTTATGAGAATACTAACTGGGTATGCAATTGTAGTAGCTGCTAGTTGCAGATATTCTGGGGGAAGATGATCTGCAGAAAGTGAGCAAGGTTTGAGTTTTTTTTAAGAATTTCAAGATCACAGTGGTGGGCACTGGTTGGACTGTAAAGGAGTAGGCTGATGGAGTAGTGGTATTATCTACAGTGGAGGGGGTGTGTTTGGTGGGTAGTGGGTGACTTGAGTTTAGGTCAGGTGGGGAGTCTCTGAGTAGCTTTTGAATGGCAGAGATGAAATGGGTGTTAAAGTCTTGGGAAATTTGTTGTGGAGTCTTTTCTGGTGCAGGGGAAAGATTTTGTATGGTGCCTGGATTGAGTAGTGGAGACGGACCTCCAGAACGTATCTGGATTGTTATATGAGGTAGTTACTTTCATGGAAAAATAATCCTTTTTTATCCTGGATCACTAGCTTTTTTGCTTTGTTACAGTTGTTTGTTGTGGAGTTTGCTGTGTTTTGCTCTATCTTTCAGCCATAATTTCCAGGTTGAAGTTGGAAATATATATTCAAAATAACAGCCATGCATAATACGTGAAAGTAGCTTTATAACAGCATGGCTGCTGTCAATATTAAAATGACGTGTAAATGGCAAAAATAGAGTAAAACACTTTTAACAACTTGAATGATAAAAAATCCCTTTGTGTGAACCAGGACGTATTCAGAGTATACCTTCATTAATTTATATCACCATTTTATATCATTTGTCATAAATCAGATTCAGGAATTCATTAATAAGGAAAAACACTTTAAACCTTTCAGAATGACAGCAAGAAATTCCAACCCAAATCCAAACAGAAATTCATATGCATGTTAATATTTAACAAATACTACATAATCTTTTTTGTTTATTTCATTCTTCTATCACATGTAATAGATAAAGATTCAGAAACTCAATGTTTAATCAAATCTTTATACTTTTTAATGACCTCTGTTTCAACACACTCATAGAAGACAGCATGTCATTCAAACCAGGGTCATTGCTGGCATCTAACCTGAATTGCCAGTGTCACTCTTTATATTCTAATAATGTTTCTGAATCCCCCTCTTAAATTATAAATCACTTTATCTATAACAAAAATATATACATTTTAATATCTGCACGTTGTTGCATGTCTATGCAAAGCATTAGTACTTTTCTTTTTCCTTATATCAAACAAATGTTCATATATTCTCTCTCAGCCCTCTTTGTTTTGCCAACATGGAAGGCTAAGAAAAAAACATACGCTGGTAAAATACCAACTGCACAAACCAGGGCTTACAATGGCCCTTCCATGACCACATATGGGCCAACACTGATGCACTTATAGAACTTACAACCACTACATTTGGACATTTTTGACCTGTGTTGTTCCTTTGCTTCATCACATTTCCATTTTTTCCAGATATTTTTTAAGGTTTTTGCCCCTACTAAATATAAGCTATATGGTGGTTCCCTATAATAGGATGCAGGGAAAAGTGACAGTATAATTAAAAACAAATTGAAAATGGTTTTTTTTTTTTACCCAGGAATTAAAGATGAAATTGGGTGATCAGTCGCATTTTATATTTAAATCATTACAAGTATAAAGATTTGATTAAAAAATGAGTTTCTGAATAACTGTTTATGAATTTCTACTGGAATTTGTGTTGAAATTTCTTGCTGGTGTTTTGAAAGGTTTATTTATATTAATCAATTCCTGAAAATGATTGGATGACAAATACTATAAATTGGTGATGTAAATTAATTTTCTGAAGACGTCCCGGTTCACACAAAGGGACAAAATTGCTTAATATTGTATGCTTTTTATCATGAGAGCTGTTAAAGTTGTTTTACTCTATTTTCGCTGTGCTTTTTTTTTTTACTTTTGCATTTCTTTCACTTGTTACTTAGTTCATTGGTTATGAAGTGTGAATGGCCTTGAAAGAACAGAAAGTGCAGAGAACTTAATTAATCAGAGAAAATGACAATAGTAGTAGACCTGTATTAACAAGGGGTTACTGGCAGAGGAAGGTGATTGTATTGTATGGAGCTTAAGAGAATTCTGGGAGAAAAAGTATTAAGCAGAGAATACTGTATTTTGTGGGCACTGGAACCTGATATGCCATTGCGAGAATGTATTGGGAGATCTGTAAGAGAAATATAAACAGAGAAGATTTGCGCAGAAGTATATCAGAATATTTGGCACAGAAGATGTATATTTAGTTGCAAGAGCTCAGTCAGAATTTACATAATATTCCCCTAGATACAATAACTGAGCTACATTAGACAGAAATTACATTTCAGAGGAGTGTGTGTATTTAACTGAAAAGGTTGAGACCAGCCAATAAATTATACTGAATCATGCATCATTAAACCAAAGACAAAAAAATGCAGGTTGAACTTCTAAGATGGCTACCACGCAGCTTAACTTCAGCTCTCCCAGTGTGAAAGCAGAATTGAGAAAAATGAGTGTCACTGAGACTGTTTTGGGGTATAATTCAGTTATTGAATAATAAGTATACTGCCTGGATGCCAGCAAAAAAGAAATGTGGAAAACCTGAAAAAATTCAGCCAGAAAAGGTGAAAAGTAAACACTACCCGAGAAAGACTCGGCAGCTGTTCAAAAAAAAAAAAGTTCAAACTTCAGCTTTGGTTCAAGAGATGGCTTACAATAACTTAGAGGAAAAATAAACTAAACGTATCAAAGGTGATCAAGATAAATAAAACAATGAAGGAACATATCAACTCAAATAATAAAAGGCTGGGAAACAAAAGAACCTTTAAATTAGCTGTTCAGATAAAACTGCAAAAACCAGAAGATGAAATGAAGAAAAAGCTGTCTTAGTATGTTTCTGAAGAAGAGCTTTTTCAAAAAATAGTACAGTTAGAAGACAGAGCAAGCAGGGGAAACCTGAGATTTTCTGCATACCAGAGAAACTGGAATGAAGACTTAATACTGTATTACTGTTATGAAAGCATTAATAAAGACTTTTGTTCCATAGCAGGATTTGTTAATTGAAAGAGCACATTGCGTGCATGCTCCACACCTGGTCATGAGAATGCAGCCAAAACCTATAGAAGTAAAGATGCAATCATTTCAGGAGAAAAAGTTGATCCTGACAAAACTGTGGCAAATGTGCAAAATATAAAAAGGTCTATACAGCAGATTGTTTGTAGAAAATTGTCAGTACACACTAGGCAGAAGAGAAGCAGATATATCCCAGCATTTAGGGAATGTCAAGAGGAAGGTGTGAGATACAATTTGCTGTATCCAGCTATCTTCAGAACATTTTTTCCTGGAGGATCAAAGTTGTTATTTTATGCAAAACAGGCTAAGGAGGAAATAAAAAGAAGATACAAGAAAAAGTGATCCAGCAAGTGGAAAGGGACTCTTTCCTCATTCTTCTGACAGTAAGATTCATACAGATACTTATCAGTGAAACAGTTTCCAATATTCCAAAGGAAAATGTGTGAGAGACAGATAAAAAACAGGAGAGAATCAGGAATACCTTGGACTTAAACCAGAGTCTGGTCTTGGGACATATAGATGAACAGGGAGAAGACAAATAACACTGAAATTAAAAAATAAATGGGAGACTATAAAGCATTTATCACATTTTTGAAATATAACTTTGCAAGAACAAGTGTCTGAAAAAGGCTGGAATTTTATTGACTTTGTTAAATGTGTGGGTAGACTGTAAAGCATATATCCCACTTTATGTCATTAATGTTTAGAAGGACACTAAAGGGGGATAAGTAATTGTAAGTAAATTTGTTTTTCTTATTAGCATTTGTTTAAAATATTTGATGATATAAATGGTATGTTATATATAATAAAGGAGTTTTATGTAGTGTGTAATCAGGATATTTTAAATGTGGGTAGAGTCTCTTCAATGACTGTTATAAGTCTTAAAGGTATTGACGTAAACCAGTATTTTTTTTTAGTTGTAAGAAATACAGGCACTGTATAACTAGAGAAGAAAGGCTAGACAACAGCAAGTTTAAAGTTAACATGCTGTGATCTTGGGCTGCCAGGTATGGGTAAAATGCACTGATTTTATTATATGTAGAATTAAGATAGTTTTTCTTGTTTTTACAAGGCTGAATGTCTAGAATAATGCCTTTGGCCTAAGATATAAACAATTGTTTTTTGTAAGCAAATAGACTTTAAAAATAAGACAAAAAGATGAAAGCCATGAAAAATGCTACTTTTCTTACAAATGCAAAGATATTAGCTTGTTGTTTTTTTTTTTCATTAGCAAATGTTCAGTGAGAGTCAAGAAGTCTACAGCTGTACATTCTGTTCTGAGTGAAAATTATACTAATTGCTGATTACTTTTCCGTGGAGACAGGCTGCCTGCAAGTGCAAGCAATTAATCTTGATAGTTCCAAGCATCTTTGCTGAGGGAAATGCAAAATTTAAAGGTACAATGACAAACAGTTGAATGAAAAATAAAGTTTGAAATTATGGAAAGTGAATAAGAGATAGCAGCATTTACTAGACCAGTGTGCAATTTATATTTATTTAAAGAAAGATGACACATTTTTTACTTAAGGCAAAAAGTTACTGTTTTCCAAAATCATGTAAACTGTTTTTCACATGTGGGAAGAGAACGGAGATAGAAAAGAACAGACATAATCAGTTTAAGTGGGAACACAGGCTGTAGCATTCACTCCAGAACAGGTAACCTTCATTTAGGTTAGGTAATACATGCAGGTGCAGCTGTCGATTTGAGACACCTGTTCCTATCTGGAGGATTAAACTTAATTTTTTGAAGATGTTCATAGAGGGGTACTAGGCTTTCGGCCCTGGGGCCTATACAAGCCCAGCCAAAAAGGTACCCTGGCTTTTGCCACCAAGAAAATTATTTTCCTGTGCCACTGTCGAGCAGAGCCACAGAGGTGATCCCCGAGGTGAATTTCCTATTTCCCATCCAATCATCAAGATTTTTCTTGAAGAGTGCTAATGAGGAGCTTTGTTTGATATAGATAGGCAGTTTATTCCAGAGTATGGAAAGTCTCTGGGACAGGAATCTATCCCTCTGGCATGTTCTGTTTATTGTGGTGACAAGGTTTAGGTCCCTAGAGCGTGTAGCTCAGAGGGATTGGGATTTCTTTAAGTGGAGCATGTCCAACAGTTCTGGGTTTGACATAGCTTTGTATGTTAGACAGAGATCACCTCTGAGTAGGCGATATGCAAAGGAGTAATGCTGGAGTTTTTTGAGACGGTCTGCATAGGGCATCTGTTTGAGGCCGGTAATCCTCTTTGTGAGGTATTTCTGTGGCCTTTCCAGTTGTTGTAGATGTTTTGTGAGGTACATACCAAAAGGGGCGTTGTACTCTATAATGGGTCTAATGAGTGATGAGTAGAGGGGAACAATGACCTCTTTTTTTCTGGATGAGAAACCTTTTGTGATGAGGTGTGCCATGTAGAAGGATTTCCTGACTACTGTGGCGATGTGATTATCAAAGGAGAGACTATTGTCCACCTGTGTCCCAAGGTATCTTATCACACTTTCGGTGTTAAGTATACTACTGCCTATGTTGTAGTTCATGAGTACAGAGTTTTTACCAAAGGGGATGACAATGCACTTTTTGGCATTGAGCTTGAGGCCATGGCCTTGACACCAGGCATCTGTCTCAGTGAGGCCCTTTTATAGGATGTCCACATCGTTAGGAGTTTCGATTATGGCTCCTAGTTTGCAGTCATCTGCGAACTTCGTTAGCCAAAGACCTTCTGTGTTAGCCTGTACTTCAGAGAAGTAGATACCAAACAGGAGTGGACCCAGGACTGAACCCTGTGGTACTCCACTTGTCACTATTTGGAGTCTGCTACTTTCACAGTGTGGGTTCCGTCAGTGAGCCAGTTGGCAACCCATCTTGTGACATAGGGATTTACACCTAGTTTAGTGAGGTTTATCTATAATTCCAGAGTGGGGAATGGTGTTGAAAGCCTTGGCAAGATCTAGATAGGCTGTGTGAACCACCTTACCCTTGTCTACGGCTTTGGTGACTGCTTCAAAGAAGTCTCTCAGGTTTAGGAGACTTGATCTGCCTTTTACAAACCCGAACTGGGTGGGATTCTGAGTTTGGAGATTACCAATGTCTTTGTTTACAAGTTCCATGATGATACATTCCATGGCCTTGCAGACCAGGCTCGTCAGGCTAATGGGGCGGTAGTTCCCGGGGTCCGTGGTGGCTCACCCCTTGTGGAGTAGGATAACCATTGCTGTGCGCCATTCAGCAGGCACAAAGCCTGAGCTGAGGCTATGAATGAACATGGTACTTAGGTGGGGTGCCAGTGCATTCTGTAGTTCGTGTAGAACACAGCCTGGGATGTTGTCTGGTCCCATGGATGCTGTGTTCTTGGCTTTGCAGAGTGTGGTTTTTACCTGTGCAGCCATGATTACAGGAACTTTGCATTCTTCCGGTATAGAGATGGGCTCTGTAGGGGGTGAGGGGGGGGGGGGTAAAGTTAGCACTGAACCTATCCGCCAGGATGTTGGCAATATCAGTTGGGTCTGTATATTTAGTGCCATTGTACTGTAACTCCGAGCAGATCTGAGTGTTGCCATTGAGATTCTTGACTTAGCTATAGAATGCTTTGTGGTTGTCTTTAGAATCAGTGGCAATTTTGTTTTCATAACTAGCTGCATTATGCTGAGCAACTAGCCTGGAGGTGTGGATATCCTTAATGAATATGGACACACCTCTGCCTTTGGTGTTCCGGTCCAGGTCACATGGCCGAAAAGTGTGGTATGAGTTACAGCCTGGTAGTGCAGGGGTGGTCTCTGGAGCCTTGAACCAGGTCTCAGTCACTGCACAGATATCGATGTTCTCCATTTTAAGGAGTGCCTCGAGTGAGTGCATTTTGAGATTTAGACGTCTAGCATTGAGTAGCATCACCCTCAGTTTTTGCTTGCCTGTTCCTGTTACGGTGGTGGTACATCGTTTTTATGTTTGTTTTTAGTCAATATGTGATGGGGTGTTTTAAAACCATATTTTTAGGGGGATTTTCATTAAAACAAAGTCTTGAAAATGTGGCACAGGTTCAAATGGAGATGAGAAGAAATGACTGCAAAAAATATCATATCAGCCTGCCAAACATTTTTAGTGTACACATGTAACAAAAAGTTGCAAATAAACATTCCAAAAAAAATGGTCATATACAATATGTGGAACCAATAGCTTTTTATCATAACAGCTGAACTATTCATATTGCTTGAAATAGAAATGGCCTTAAAAGTATATACAAAATGGAAAGAGTATCGAACTGTATTAAGAAATGCAGAGTGCAAATAAGAATGCTGCAGGAGACACATTTAGAGAGAAACTAGCTTATGAATTTGATAAAATATTTAGAATAGATACTCAGCAGAAAAGCAGAGACAAAGAAAAAGTGTAGTAACTATACTAATTGCAGAGATCCAATAATAAAATAAATACAAAAATGGTAGATTTATGGTAGTAAAAGGCTACTGGCAAGGGAGGAGGAGGATTATGCTTGCATACATTTATATTCCACCAAAAACTGCTACTATAGAGCTTAAGAAATTTTTGGGAGAAATAATCAGCTTTTAGCAGGGGATGTTACTTATAGGAGGGGCTTGGAAGTTAATAGTAAGGATTTAACAGGGGCACCTAGGACAGAAAATATAACAGCAGAGGATAGATTTCTAAAGAAAGTTATGAAAATATTTGGTATGAAAGATGTGAAATCAGCAGTAGGCACTCTGGCAGAACTTACATATTATTCCCCATGATACAGTACATGTGCTAGACTAGATAGAATTTATATTTCACAATAACATTTTCATGTAATTGAAAGCTTCAACACACATCCAATAACTATTTCAGATCATGCAACAATGACAACTAAGGGTAATAAAGTAAAATTGAGACACTTGTGCTTTCAAACCTACCTATTTAAAAGAGAGGAATTTAATAAATGGGTAGTGGAAATTATTTAATAGTTATTAGGGAATAGAAATTTATTCAGAAGTTACAGCTAGTGAGTGGAATAAAATGAAAATGGAGTTTAAAAACGGGGCAGAAATAAAAGGGAAAGATATCTTTAAGAATTAACGGGAAATACTTAGAGGGGCTGTCAAAGGCTGAAGTATTTACAGAATAAGGAAAATCTCACAGACCAAGTGGTGCAAATGCAGAGTGCTAAAGAGAAAATAAAGGAGAATCTGGATAATATGCACAGGTCCAGAAAGATTGTTGTTAAGCAATTATTTTGTGATAACTCCAGAGGAAAAAAAACTTTTAGCACAATGACTTAGGCAGCAGAAAGTAAAAAGAGTTGCTGCCATATTTAAGGAGCCTATAACAAGAAAAATAATCACAAATCCTGTAAAGGTTTTAGAGATATTTCAGAAATGTTACGAAAATTTGTATAAGGCAGAGAAATGTGGAAATCGATAAAGGGCACAGATGGAAATAATTATGGAAGATTTAATTATACCAAAGTTAGAGAAAGATGGGGCTCAACAACTAACAGTTAAGAAAGGAAAGGATGGTGATGTACAATAAAATTTTCAGGAAAGTCTTCAGGAACAGATGGTATCCCTGTGGAAGTTTGGAAATTAGGAGGAAAGAAAGTGATAAAGATCTTGAAGAATTTGTTTAACAGTATTTTAAAATGAGGGGAGGCACCAACATATTTGAAGAATTCCGTGGTAGCTGTATTACCTAACGACAGAAAAGACGCACTGGAACCAGTTTCACACAGACCCATTTCAATACTAAACCATGATTATAAAGTGTTTATACCTATACTAGCTAAAAGAATAGCAAATGTGTTATAAAACTGATAGATATGGATTAATATGGTTTTGATAAAAGAAGGCAAACATTTGAAAACATTAATAGCACACAATGATGATCCATAGGGGAACAGCATGTAAGAAAATACCACTGTTATTGGTGGGTACTGATGCACAGAACGCATTTGACAGATTAAGCTGGGATTTTATGAGTAGGGCAGATGAAGCATTTGCATTCCCTGATCATAAGGTTAATTAGGAGGATATATGAAGGATCAGAAGCAAGAATGGAAGTGGGAGAGTTCCTCTGTGATAAGCTGTGTGAGCAGAGGAACCAGGTGGGGTGTCTTCTTTTTCTATTGTTATTTGGTTTATATTTAGAGCCACTGGCAAAGAAAATAAGGGACTCAGAAATGCAAGGATATAATTGGTATGGTAATCAAGAAAAGTTGGCTTTACTTGCAGATTATATTACTTTGTACAAGATACATGCAAAAAAGGACATAGTGTTGTTGAACATTTTGAGACAGTTTCAAATCTTTTCAAAATATAAAATTAATGAAGATAAAATGAAAGCTATAGCCATAAATCATGTACCCACACAAAAATTGGTTCAGCAACACCCATATTTATAAGGACACAATAAGATGGAGTATTTAGGAGTACGGATTTAAAAAGGCTTCTGTTACTGCAGCCGAGGATATGTGAGAAGAGACTAAAAAGATAATACAAAAACTGAAAAACTGGAAGCTCTTGTTTATGGATATAGATAGTATGATATACGCAGTGAAAATGTTTTTAGTTCCTTTCATTTTACATAAGGGTTAAACATATTTTTAACAACCAGAGGAGAAGTTGTGGGCAATAATTACTAAGGAGTTGAAGGAATTTATCTGGGAGAGGAAGAGGAAAAGAGATAAATGGGGTACATTGATTCTTCCAATGGAACAAGGAGGTTTGGGATTATATGATGGGAAAGGATATTTCAGAGCTACACAGTTAAGGCTCCAATACATAACACAAGTAGAAGGTTATAATTCAAAATGGAAAGGTATGATGATGAAGCAGGGGGTAAGGTCAAGAAATAAAGAGAAAGTGGGACTTTGGAAACAAATCATTACGAAGAACAACAACCATACAGAATATTATATTTATAAAGTAGCAAAACGTATTTTAAGAACTAAGCCAACACAAGACTGGAAAAGGAGATCTTGCCAACAGGGATGACTGCAAGTAGTGATAATGAAAAAAAGGCAAGAGGGGAAGGATTTATTGGAAAAAATTGGCAAAAGAACCAAGGTATTCAGGGCAAATAACTAGAGAAGGAAAGGTAATAGAGTGGGATGAGGTCAATATGATATTTGGACTGCAGGCTAGAGACTGCCCTACCTACCAGGGATTGATAGAGTATATGCAAATAGAAATAAAGAGGGGAATCTTAAGTGAAAGACCTGCTTTGCTAGCATTTTTCACTGAACCTAGAAGAGAAGCTGCTATTAGAAAATGGATAATTATTTGGGCATATAAAATGTTTTATGATAACAATAAGAATCAGGCAGAAGAGGTTAGAAAAGAATGGCAAGACAGAATAGAAAAGCAATTTACAAGAGAACAATGGAAGGACATGTGCGTGTTGCCAAAGAATGCAGCGAAGTCCAGAAGGCTTATGGTCTTTGCTTGGAAGTGTTTACATGGGAATTTTTAAACCGCAAGCAGATTTCATAGAATTCTTCCTCAGATATATAGTAAATGTTGGAGGTGTGATGGAGAATAAAGAGGTAACTGGGAAATGTGTTTTGGAAGTGTAAGGAGTTGGCAGATTTCAAAACAAAAATCCCTACAGCAATATTGAATAAGTAAATGACTATAACTAAATATACGAGTTTTTGAACAGGGACACATGATCTGAATTGCCTAGACATAGTGAGGCATTATTTAGTTTAATTTTGTTGACTGCCATAAAACTCAGTAGAAAATGGAAATCAAAGTCTAAACCAGCTGTTTCTGAAGTAGTAGATATTTTAAGAGAGAGAGAAACTGCTAGAGGGAGCTTCAGAAAAGGGAGTAAAGGGAAGGAGGAAACTACATAGAAAGAAATGGAAATTGTGGGGACAATACATGCAGAATAATGTACAGGAGGAGGAACAGTGGGGTTTAAGGGAAGCTAGGAAGTCAGCAATTTATGTAATGCTGGACTAATCATAATTACAAAAAAAAAAAAAAAAAAAAAAAAAAGATAAATGAAGGCTATAGCCATTAATCATGTACACATACATGAATTGCTTCAGCACTACCCATATTTATAACGACACAATAAGATGGAGTATTTAGGAGTATGGATTTAAAAAGACTTCTGTTATTGCAGCTGAGGACATGTGAGAAGAGACTAGCATAAATGGGAAAAATGTTCATATGATTTGTTTTCTTTTCTGTTAATATATAACATTTGCCTATGTCTTAAGTGATAATTTAATAAAGGTGTTTAAAAAAAAAGATAAAAATGCAGGTTAATGATGTAAAAAACAGACACTGGCACTTTGTTACTTATCTGTTAAGGAATTTAAGGAACGTGAAGTGGATATGATTTGAGAGGTCTTAGGGAAAACAAAAATTACTTTATAAGGGATCGCCAATGAGTGGAATAAAATGGAAATGGAATTCAAAAACATGGTAGAAATAAGTAAGAGGACTATATGGGGAAGAAATAACAGGAATTATTTATAAGGGTTGACAATGGTTAATGTATTTCAGAAGAAGGGACATCTACAGAACAAAAACAGGAGCAACTGCAAGGTATTAAAGGGAAATAAGACAGTAGTTGTGGAATATGCATGCATGTAGCTTTTAAGCAACTATTTTTAAGAACAACTGCAGAGTAAAAAATCTGTGTAGCACAACTTAACTCATTCACTCCATGGAGCTCAGGAAGTTTGTACTGTAACTTCCAATGGGCGGAGCCTAAGCCTTTTGACAGAATCAAATATGTCCTCACATGTGAAATAAATGTTCATATCTCTGGAACCACAGGGGCTATGAAAGAAGTAGAAATGGCAAAGTCTTCAGCACAAACTATTTTTTATAGTAGTATATATAGTATTCTTTAAGTTCTAGGCCTTAAACAGAATTTTATAAGTCATGGTAAACACAGTAACTATTAGATTTGTAATATTTTGTAATCAACTTACAATATCTCAGCAACCACTCAAGTTACTCACATATTGTCAGTAGCATTTTATTCATCTAGCTGAGAACTTTCATATGAGGCTAACGAGTTCTGTCTGTGTTACTTGGGTGTTGAGATATTTAGAAAAATGTGAAAATGACATCTATATAAATTAATATCATAAAAACAACAGTTAATATCTATTTAACTGCACTAGACAGAGGTGAAATATTAACACAGTTGAGTTTGCCACTGTGTAAGCTTTTAAGATAAAATCTTTTAAAACCTTGTACCATGGTTTTGGGAATTATTGAAGCAAATATGAACTGCGGTGGTGGTGCTGCGGTAGCGTTGTCACCTCACAGTAAGACGATGTCCTGTTCGATTCTCAGCTAGAGCATCTTCTGTGTGGAGACATGCGTGAATGGACGTACCTTTGTTGAAGGTTGTGCATCAGGGCCGGCAACTCGGCACGTAAAAATCTACTGCCAATCATTAGCAGACCGGAGTTCCGCTGTGGTGACCCCTAACCGGGAAAAGCCGAAAGACACAATTGAAGCAAATATGAACAAGCAATATTTGATGCCTAGACGCATCAGTAGGAGTTAACTGCAGATGCACCTGGAAGTGTCACTCAGATGTAACAAGTTAAGCAACAGCAAGTAGAAAGAGTTATAGCCAAAGTTATGGTGCCTATGACAAGAAAAACAGTGTGACTGATAAATATGAAGATAAGAAAGTAAGATAGGGCATGAGCTTGGATTCAGATCAGGATGCAGCACCACTGACCCAATTAAAAATTATTGAGAAGCTAGAGATGAGGAGAGAGTCCAACCTGGCATCCCTAGACTTGGAAAAAGTGTATGACAAGGTGCCCAGAAAGCTGATTTGGGCAGTCCTAAAATGGCTCACAGTCCCAGAAACACTGGTAAAATTAGTGCAGGCTATGTACAAGGGAATCAATGACTTGAATAAGAACAGAGTTCAGTCTCCCAGGGAGAGTGGGTATGCATCAGAGTTCAGTTCTGACCCCACTGCAGTTCATACTTCAGAAGGACTACATTAGTGAACAGGTCTGTGTGGATAGATCAGCAAAGTTGCTGTACACACACGGTGTGGCATTACAAGCAGACACTGAACAAGAACTTCAGTAAATGACAGCAGACTGAAAAACAAAACTGAAAGCACACTGGATGAAACTGAGTAAAGATAAGACAGTTGTAATGGCACTACATGAGGAAATAAGAAGAAAATGAAAACTGAGATAGAAGAGAAAACAGTGGAACAGGTTAACAGCTTCAAGTATCTGTGAAGGGTGGTTGAGGAGAATGGAAGTCTAAAAGAAAAGGTCAAAGCTAAAATCAGAGAGGCTGCAGCCAAATGGTACACTGTGTCCAGGAGTAGTGTAAGACGGAAGAAACAAGCTGAAAAGTAAGATGTACTAAACAGTGGTGTGACCAGTACTACTGTATGGTAAACAAACCTGGTCAGTGAAGGCAGAACACCTAACAGAGCTGGAGGTGATGAAGATAAAGTGCTCGAGATGGGTGGTAGGATGCACACTGTGGGAAAGAAGAAGAAATGAGAACATCAGAGCAGAAGCCCAAGTAGGTCCAATTTCAAAGAAGGTCAAAAAGAAAAGGTGAGGAAAGCACAAAATCTAGTGGAGATGATTTGAGACAGACAAGAAGGCAAGAGGAAACAAGGGCATAGAGCAAAGAAAAGGATGGATTGTGAGAGAACACCTGCAACAGTCAGGCTTGACCGTGGAAGAATGAAGGAGAGTGGTGTTGAACTGAGAGAAATGGCGACAGTTGACATGACTCACTGACCCCATTAAGAAATTGGATAAAAAAGGGGGGTTGATGATTATGATGATGATCCTTTTTAGTGATTCCATGTATACGTTTTTTTTTTTTTTCATTTGCAACTTGCCATAGTTTGGAGCAGATAAAGAGGTAAGTTGGCTGTTATATTTCATTTTGTTACAAAGCTATGTTTCTGCGTTCAGTACCACCAGTATTTTTATTGTAGCTGCTTTAGTGCTTTATTATTCATTTAACAAATGCGAACATTTTGCAGTTTTTTTCCAGGCTAAAAACTCAGTATGTATTCATATCCTTTAATTAGTGTGTTCTTATGAAATACGAAATAAAATAATATTCTTTCTGATAAAAAAAATGTTCATTGTTGCTGTTTGTCTTTCGGCTTTTCCCGGTTAGGGGTCGCCACAGCGGAACTCCGGTCCGCTAATTATTGGCAGTTGTTTTTTATGGTGTTGAGTTGCCAGCCCGACGACCAACCTTCAATGAAGGCACACCCATTCAACGCATGTCTTTCGAACGCCCACTCGACTGCGGGGAGGACATGCAGACTGCACACATAAGGCACTCCCAACCCAAGCTGAGAATCAAACGGGAGAACCTCTTGCTGTGAGGCAACAATGCTACCGCTGCACCACTGTGGAAGTATGGTTCATTATTCCGGTTCCTTTTGCAAGGTCCAGGTAGGCTGTGTGGACCACCTTCCCCTCATCAATGGCCTTGGTGACTGTTTCAAAGAAATCAACCAGGTTTAAGAGGCAGGATCTGCCCTTAACAAAGCCAAACTGGGTAGGATCCAGTGTCTATAGGTCCCCAATATCTTTATTTATGAGGTCCATGATGATCCTTTCCATAGCTTTGCAGACCAAGCTAGTCAGGCTTATGGGGCGATAGTTTCCAGGATCCGTTGAGGCACCACCTTTGTGGAGAGGGACCACTGTTGCTGTACGCCACTCTTTGGGTACATATCCTGTAGTAAGGCTAAGATTGAACAGTAGTTTTATGTTTGGGTTTAGCTCTTCTTGGAGTTCATGTAGGACGCAGCCCGGGACACCATCTGGTCCCATTGATGCTGTGTTTTTTGCTTTGGAGAGGGAATTCTGATGCAGAATGTTGAATGTCTGGCCCAGCTCTTAGCTTCCAGCGCTCAGCACTTTTCCCTCCTCTATGCTGACAAGACACAGTCCAACTTGGACATCACCATGTCTGTGGTATAAGGCGCACAATCCACAAATGTAATTTTTCTCTTTCTTTGCAGCTTGTGATGAAACAGATGCATATTACTGAATGACCAGACTTTGGCTTTTTACTTGCATTGATAAGCTGTGGTCCACATGACCTTGAGGTGGAGGAAAGAGGAAGTAGAAGATGAATGTTGGGATGGACAGAATGATAATGCAACTAATGCATGGGACCAAAACAAAGATGCTTACCAAATAGCAAGAGTTTCAAAACCCTAACTCCACATATCTTTAGTAACATTTACAATACCCATCATTTTAAAATGGTCAGCAATTCAAGTTTAGTATATTTAAATGATTAAATTGTATCATGAAAATAAAATATCAACAAATACAAAACTGAAATGATCTACAAACAAAAACAATATGTCTCCTGATAACACAGACTTCCATCACTGCTTTTCTTGCTGTACATTTCTTAACATTTTTGCCTGTCCTTAATATAAACTTAGTATTTATTTATTTTATTACTTTATTTATCCTTTTATACTGGGTTAGTCCAACTAGGCTTAGAACTTCTTTTCAGGGGGGACTTGAGGTAGTATTTATAACTACTATGGGGAATTTGGCCAGGGTATCAGGGAACTACCTGTACTCTTTTTGATGTGTTGTTGGATCATTTACTGCCACATGAGCTACCATCAACTCCGGCAGATGGGTACCCTGTTTAATGTCTCATCCAAAGGACAAAGCATTCAGGAGTACAGCAGCTCTTTATGCTGGACTGCAGTGTCAGCAATCCAGCTCCCTGGTGGGGGAACAGAACTCACAGCTTTCTGCACCACAGACGAGTGTGCTACCTGTTGTGCTACTGTTACTGATTGGTATTTTTTCTGGCTGGGCAAACTACAGTTTCTGCTACACTGCCACATTACAGTCTACCAATAAGACCTACATAAAGGTGATGCTTGTATATTGAAATGTTCCTGAATCTAGTGAAATATGTTTTACCGCTCTCTGGAGTGCCTGTATCTTTGCTATTTTAAATTAAAGTACTGCATTCAGAGCTGTAGCTGATTTTTTCAGACTTTGTACCAATTATGAGTAAATGAATACATGAAATTCTAGTGAAAATGAAACTAATTTCTCTGTCATATTATCTACTGTTAATTTCTAAGACTCGCTCTCACAAGATCATGAAGCAGAGTCCTAGCAAACGGCTGTAGATACTTTAGAGAGACATCCATCTAGTGAACTTTAACAAAAACTTTACTGTATTTATTCTTCTGTGGCTTACTGCATTCTATACATACTACAAGACAAGTTCAAATGCAGTCATAACTGGTCTATGCATACCTCTCAACTGTACTGCTTTTAGCAGCACTGCACTATTCTCTACTTGAATCACAGGCTCTTTTTCAAGATCCTTTGTAACTATTTTGATGACTGCAAGTTGAGAGGTATGAACCCATACTAAATCAGTAAGGCATCCCAATGCAACTTTTTTTTTCTTTTACTACTGCAACTGAGTTTTGAGCTTAAAATTTAGAACTGGTACTTCTGCTTTTTTGTTATGACTTTGTTACTATTATTACTACCTATGTTCTCATTAATATTATAGTTCGGAGATAAACTGAATTTGTAATGACTGCTGCAATGAACTAAATGACTGCCTTTAGAAGAAGTTGTGGGGCCCAAAGCTACTCTCCCAACACATCTGTACATCCCTACATTTCTTACAAACTTACACGTATTTCTCAGAAACTGCAGCAAGCATTGGCTGGGGTTCAGTATTAATGAATATGTTGTTCTTTCCTATAGTCATGTAATATGTACCAAGCTCTTTGAAAAGATGTTTAATATATCTTGCACAAACTAAAAAGAGGATTTACTGAAGTTGTGAAACTGTTTTTGTTCAAGGTGACAATGACAATGAAACTGCAAGGACCATTATGAAATGATTACAAGTTTATGGAAATGTTCATGTTGAAAAGGACAACTTTATCCTGAACAAAAGGAGAACAAGTGACAAGGGAAGAACTGCCTAGTAACAGAGAGGAACAGTTTACTATCTAAACATCGAATGTCAGTATTTGAACTGTTCAAAAATGCAGTTTACATGTTCGATGTGCTGCATATTAATTAGGCTGGAATATCGACAAGGTTATTCTTTTTCTTTCGGCTTTTCCCGGTTAGGGGTCACCACAGAGAGAGGCAGAGAGAGATGTTGAAATAGGCATTGATCTATAATTATTAAAGTACTTAACTTTCACATCTGACAATGTCTATTTTTGTCCAATTTAACATTTGGGCCAGATTCCCAAGCTACCAAGAAGACACCTGGGTGGCATCAAGGAAGGACATTCCTGAGTATAGTGGAACTAAAAGATGAACATGCTCTGGATGGCACATCCAGTTTGTTGTTGTTCTTTTTCTTTCGGCTTTTCCTGGTTAGGGATCACCACAGCAGAACTCTGGTCCGCTAATGATTGGCAGTCGATTTTTATAGTGCCGAGGTGCCAGCCCAATGCCCAACCTTCAAAGAAGGCACACCCATTCACGCATGTCTTTCGAACGCCACTCAACCGCGGGGAGGACAGGCAGACTCCACACAGAAGGCACTCCAGCCAAGAATCGAACGGGAGAACCTCTTGCTGTGAAGCGACAATGCTACCACTGCACCACCGCGGCTTCATTGCACATCCAGTTTGTAATAATATATAAATATGTGAACCGTGAACCATGGACCATGTTGCTGCTGCTGCAGAAATGTCATCAATAGGAACTCTCTTCATGGATTTTGGTTGTATGTGTAAAGGTAAAACCTGGTCATTATACACAAAGGAAATACTGTCCACCAGCCATTAAGAAATCATGACTTTTGATACGTTTTGTCCCAATTTTACTTTAAAAAGGATACAGTTGATCAGACCTTCTTATAGTCTTGGTACAGTGTAAAAAGAATCTGAGCCGTCTGTGAACATCTAGTGTGTGCATGGTTACTCTTTCTTTATGGAAAATGAGATAAGGTGGTTTGCATGACAGCAACTAACTCAGAAATCCAAACAGCAGTTGTAACTACAACCAGAAAAATGGTCTTCCAAGAAAGATACTTAAGATACTGAGGATGCCAGTTCAAAATGTTTCTGAGCTAGGATTTGAAGCATGTTTGTGATGTCCCATGGGGGAAGTGGATCCCTAATCAGGGGTCTTACCAAGAAAGTTCCTATGAGAAAAGCCTTAGAGATTTTAAGACAGGCAACAGAGGAGTCATTTTGCCGTATGTGATATTTGAAATGGCAGACATTTCCACTTCGATAGTAGAAAAACTAGATTATTGTCAACAAAGTTTTGATAGAAAATCCAAGATAGATGGGAGAGCAGCAGAGAAGGTATCTAATCCCCTTGATGAAGCCCAGATAGAACATCTTTTCCACTTGCTTTATTAAATCTGTTTGGTTGACTGTTTTTGTGATGAATAAATAATGTGATCCACCGATGAGGAAAGGCTGGCATCTCTGGCTAGCATCAAAACTGGAGAAACCATGCGGTCAAATTTAGGGCTTGTAGATCAGGTAAAGGCAACCCAGATGGGTGACTCAGAACATCCTGGCTAGGTCGTGTTGACCCAAGGTCAGTGTATTAAATGAGGTCAAAGAAAGGTGAACCAAACCTACCAGAGCCAGAAAGGAGCAATGAGGATCACCCTTGTCTTGCATCCTGTGCCCTTCTGAATGTTGTTAAGAAAAAGTGGCAGCAAGGGAAAAGCACAGAGACTTGGAGGTCAGTTGTAGACTACAGCATGTCTCAGTGACTGTCCCTGCGGAGGGATTAAGGTGAAGTAATTGCAGCACTTGTTGTTCAGGTATGAGTGAAAGAGGTTGCAGCAAGGCTGGCCCCAGCGGCTGGAAATTTTCATTGCCACTCTCTGGTTGAGACAATATGATCGACCTGCACAACTTGTTTGCAATACATTTGACAACCCGGGTATGTGGTTGCTATCAGAAAACAATGGGAAGACATCACCCACTGCCATACTCTCACGGACTCCCAGTAAAGTGAATATGATCATGGTCAACCTTGTTGGTAGATGTACCATACCACTGACATACTATTTGGATGGATATCACACCCTTGGGTAGGTGGTTCTGAAAAGCCTTCAATTCTAGGAGGACTGCTCTAATCTCCAAGATACTGATATGAAGTTTGGCCTCTACAGGTGACCAAGTACCTTGAACTGTCTTGCACTTGAAATGCCCCCTCCCCCACATACACACTAGAAGGGAAACATTCATGGTCACTGTGGCCCAGGGAATTGGTGGATGAAAAGGTCTCCCTTCTGTGAATGACAGGAATGTTATCCACCATTTGATATGATCTCTGCAAATCTGTGTGAGATAAAGTTTGGCATGGAGGGGTTGTAGACTGTGACCACTGGACTGAGAGGATCCACTCTAATACTCTCATGTGGTATCTCGCAAGGGGAACTAAAATGATGGTACAGATCAACAAACCTAACAGACAGTGAATCAACCTTATTTGAGGAAGGGGATGGAGAGGTCATTAATCTTAAGGACAGCACTCTGGAAGATTGGCAATTTGAAGAACTATGTTGAAGTGATATCCTATAAACTCTATTTGTGTATGGGAGACAGCTGGCTTTTGCTTGATTTACTGCCATTCCAAGTAGATCTGTAAGATGGAGCAGTAGTGCTTGTTGTTGTAGTACCAGTAGATTCCTAGAAGTTGGAACTGAATGTCTAGATATGGAAAGACCTGAATCTCTTGCAGTCAGAGGTGAGATGCTACCACTGCCATAATCTTGAAAGCAAAAGGCAGTGCTCTGAACTGAAAATGATTGTCCTCCAGCCAAAAACAGAGAAATCTCTTGGATTGCCTATGTACTTTTATATGACAGTAGGTGTCCTGAAGATCTATGCAGCATATTTAATTGTCCTTCCTCAACAGACATAATATGGACTGTACTGTGACCATACTGAACTTTGTCCATCTCACAAACTGACTGAGGTGGCTGAAGTCCAAAATTGGCCTGAGATCCGCTGTTTTCTTTGGAACTGAAAAGAACCTGAAATACACTTCAGATCTTAAATGGCCTGGGGTGACCTGTTGGATGACACTTTTTTCTAGCAACTTTGAAACTGCTGTTGCTGCAGATTCCAGCTGACTGGGTGGAACAATGGGAACCTTTAATCTATTTTTGAAGGGTACAAAAACGGAGTGGCGCAGCCTTTGGTGATTATCCTTAGCACCCAGGAATTCAATGCAATGTTCTGCTACGCTTATGGGTATAAGATTAAGCACCCCCAGAGTATGTCACATTATGGGTAATCTTTCAGGAGTGTTGATAGGGTTTCTCAGTGAAGGGACTATGTCAACCCTGATTGTGTGATCTGCCTCTGCCCCTGGGGCAATGTCCATTTGAGTTAACTACCCCTCTGCCTTGGGGGGGTGTCTCCAAAAGTGTCTTGGTGATAACCCTGACATTTTTTTCTGCACCACATTTCTTACCACCTTTTTGGTTTCTGGAATAGTACCTCTTACGGACTGAAGAAACAGATTTCCATGGCAGACAGGGCCTTACCATACTGCTCAATCCTAGTAAGCATTTCTTTAACTTTTGGCCTAAAGAGGGTGGAGCCATCGAAGGGGACAATAACAAAGGATGCCTTGAAGCTTTCCATGAAATCACAGAACTGCATCAAGGCATGACAATGCATAGTAATGTCTGTACCTGCTGCTCTTGCCTTAACATCTGCTGCAATACAGAGCAGGCAAATGGCTTCATCAGAAGTGGACTGTAGGATAGAAAATTGGATGTTCACTGTTCTTTTGAACATCTGGTTGCAAGTTAACATACAGGGACTCAGAAATCTCCTTGGTCATGTCCCTCTTTGCAAGGTAATTCAGCCCCCTGAGTGGAAAAGTTACTGAAGTATAAGTCAGTCTCCCTAGTCTGCCCAACACCCTTGTCTCCTTGTTAGGAGGATGAACTGAAAAACTCTCTTCAGACAGTTCTTTTTTTGTAGCTGCTGCTACTACCATGGCTTTTACTGGTGATCCTTAATCCAGTGTTTCCTGTATTTTGGCACCATTAAAATCCTGCTGAGATTTTTGGTAATGGGTTCTAACACATCAGGGTCCTTCCATGCTGTCTGTACCACGAGATCTATAAGGGCATCTGGAGGAGGAACCATTCAGGATGCAGATGAGTCAATTCTGAAAGCTTTGAGGAACATAGATTCATCTGGTGAAGGGGTTTCAATAGACACCCCCCCTCTGTTTCCTTAATTCCAGGATGTCACAAAATGTGATGTCTTCCATGGAGATCTAAGGGAGCCTTCACTTTAATCTGAATCTGTAATTTGAGTGACAGACTCAGCAGAGTTCTCTAGGTGCTCCATCTGCACATCTATTTCCTAGAAAGTTGTCTCTGTTTTTTTTTCTGGCATCAGATTGGAATAAGACTGGGGACTTGAATGTCGAGTACTTTTGAAGCTTATTGGTTCTGACTGTCCCTGTCGATCAGCATGAGAGGAATAAGTCACAGGATCCACTGGGTGTCAGGACAGATCCAAACTCAAGGTCCGCACCTGCCTTCCTGTTCCAGCCAAGGCCCTTACAACAGCCTCAAAAGCAGACACCACAATCAGAACAGAGGAAGTGTTTCCTCTATTCAAAGACTCAGGAACTCTTCCAGGTCCAATCGAGTTTACTGATGAAGACTATGTACTTTGTATAGCCGAAACTGGTCTGTTTATGTTTCCTTTTTTATGATACAAGGTTATTTAGACATTTAGGTGAATAAATATTCAAATGCTACAGTTTACTGGCTCTCTGCTACTTTTATTGCAATTTGGAATTTTGGAGCCGTGCAATTGCTGTACTTGAGGGGCTGCCATTTCTCCAATCGAGTTCAGCTCATAGGATGACCTAGGACTTGTTACTGAGTACTGAGGACCTAAGAGGAAGAGATGGCTCTGAAAATCTTGGAGTCAACTCCACCACCAGGTACCGACCACCAACTCTTCGACTCCAAGACTCATCTTGAGTCAAAAGAGTAAGGGATGTACTCGATGCTCAAGTTCTCTAAATTGTTGGGTCCAACTGAGGTGCACTGGAAGGATTTGAACCCATGAGAACAGGATCCAAAAGGTGATCCAGTACCAGAGGAAAGGGAAATAGGGTCAACGAGCCTGTATCCAGAGCTCCCCTTGGGGACTGTGTGGGGAAGACTCCCAGTTGGATCCGTGTCCTTAAGAATTTCCTAATCATATGATCAACATCCATTTCAATAAGACTTCTGGTGCACTGGACTGACCTCAGTGATGAATCTATTGATGAGGACCTGCAGAACATTTCTCTTGTAAAATAGGTGAAAGGAGCCTAGAGCTAACTGGCTCCAATGAAAATCTAGCATGAGGAGAGGGAGTTTGGATCCACCTTGTTGATGGAGCTGACTGCTTATGTGTTTTAGGTGCCAGACCGAAAGAAGCAGTTGGATTCAGAGACCTTTTCCTCGACTTTTCAGATCTCTTTTCCTCCAATATTTTCTCTTCAGATTTTTTTCTGTAGACTTTTCCTTTTCTCTGTGCTTTTCCTAAGACTTATCTCTTTCTTTTCTTTCATTTTTCCTGTCTTTCTGATTGAGGAAGCTGAAGCTGGCCAAGAATCAGAAGACACAGCTACAGAGGCAAAAGATGAAGACCCTATCTGAGGGGGAAACAATCCTTTTAAAATAAGTTTTTCTTTCCTGCTCTGAATAGCCCTAGACCCAAACGCTGCACAGATATAACAGTCATTTTGAAGATAGGCATCAGGTAAACAGTACACACAAAAAGAGTGCAAGTCATGAGGAGGTATTTGTATCCGCAAGCCAACCACTTTTTAAAACCTTGAGGTTTGTCTGACATCAGAAAAAATGCAACACACTCAATTTGTCTAATTTTAATTGAAAAATTACACTTCTAACCTTATGACTAAGGTATAGTAATAAAAAATGTATATTTAAAAGGAACACACCACAACACCTAACAGCTAACCTGATATTAACGTACAAATATCCTAAAAATATCTAACTATATCACACAACTATAAACTACTCTAAGCATCCTGAAATGGAGGAGTCAAAGATATCTAAACATCAGAAAGAACATTTTCACTTACTGTGAAATGCAAAACTCTTGGACACATGTCTGGAAAATTCAGGCAGCATGCAAGATCCGAAGTAACTTGGAGGAGAGGAGGGAATTATGGAGAGGGGAGAAGTCAAAGCCTCATATCTAAAGCTCTGGAAGAAGCTGTCAAGTTTGGATCTGACAACCCAAACACTGAATCGGATGAAAATAGATAACACTGTATCTAACATTTGAAAAAAAAATAGTGCCTCCTACTGGCTGTAAAAGAATGACTGCCTTTTATGAAGATAAATCAAATTGCTCTATAAAAAGATCACAAGAACAAAAAATGGGCTGTTTTTCATTGCATTCTTGACATAGTGAGTACAAAGAAACTGAGTTATCTCTATAATAAATTTATACAATTTCTCCCCTTTATAGTTTCTCCAAATGTTTTTGAGTTCTAATACGGTGACATGAAACAACCTGATTTTTAAGGCAGGGTGTGATGATGTGCAGTATTGCCAGCTATGCCCGGAAAAATAGGGCAGTGGATGTGTAACATATGCCAGCACAGCTAGCTGGAATTTAGTAAAAAATTATATGTTACTTGAATATTAAACTGATTTGTACAGATGCTTGTGCTGAAAATGCATTAACATTGTGTCCTGCTGGACAGAGGAAGAAATGTACTGTTGAAATGTATATATTGTAACAGAGGATACTGGAAAAGAAGAAGTTAAACTCAATCCACCTGACTCTAGAAAATAGAAAGAAATTAAATTACTTAATTTAGGCCATAAAGATTGTATCTTAAAGTTCTCAATGCAGCCATAGACAAAAAGTCTGTACTAGGAAGCTTCCTGCATTGTTATTGGGGTGAACTAATTGCTATTCTGGAAGGGTGCATGTTTGAAATTGGTTTATGACTTTCAGGAGCTGCAGCAAATCTTAGCAAAGGTGTGTGTGTGTGTGTGTGTGTGTGTGTGTGTGTGTGTGTGTGTGTGTGTGTGTGTGTGAGAGAGAGAGAGAGAGAGACAATTAAATCTCAAAGAGTGTGTGTGTTTCAGCTACTTGGAGCAGGGACACAGAGCACTGGCTTTACAGAGATGGTAGTGGAGGACTTGGCTTGGAACACTCGGCTGAGGACTCAAACTCTATAGCTGTATCAGTGGGCAGTCTTATTTGGGGCCTGGAGAGAGAGAGAGAGAGATAGAAACCCAGCCCCCAGACTGAGGGTGCTCCCTGGGTGCTCTTAAGGGAAATTGTGCTTGGTGCAGAGAGCTGCATCTGGACAAGTTGTGTGTATCTATCTTTGTTCCAAGTGAACATACTTCACTGGGGTCAGTAGTGAGGACTGAGCCTCATTGATTACTGGCCCAGAGCAGGGGCGTCACAAACACCAAGAAAGTTCTTATGAATTGAAGCCCTGAATACTGATTTTATATGACTTTCTTTATGCCCTTCACTGGTTTGGGCTGGGCTGGTGGAAGGTGCCCTAAAACTTTGGATGCTGGCCAGCTGCCATATCTTTGGCAGGATATAACCCATATAGCTTAGGCTACTGTAATAGTGATATAATGATAAACATGTATAGTTTCAGAAAGAGAAATAGCACATTCAGGTCTTTCCTTTTTATCATCCTTTCTATATTTAATATAACAGATCAAGGAAAATTCAGCGGAGTGGTTTTCATGTTTATGACCAAAGCATTTCACTTGTTGCAATCATGCTCAGCTTTTAAGCATGACTTTTCTGGAGCTTAACTCTCTCACCTCTAGCTTGGCTCAGTATCGACATGCTTAACAAAATTTGTTTCCCACACTATCAACAAAAGGGGTCATCAGAGTTTAGAACTCAAGGTTCTAACAGTTTCCTTAACACATTCACTTTTCAAAAAAGGCTCATTTACTTTGGGCAAAACTGTGTTACAGTTATTTTTTCCCTTTTGAAAGACATATTTATCACGATTTATGGTTACAAATTTTGTTAAATTGCCTTTTTTTCACAAGACTGGATAATCTGCCATTTTAGCGGGGGGAGGGGGCTACATCCTGGAAGCTGCCTTATAATTTCAAAAGTCCTATACACACTCTTGCCATGCCCTCTCAGTTATAGCTCTACCTCCATTAAAAAAACATGCACAGGTTGGAAATAGTACTACATAAATTGTGTTACCTTATGTGGTACTCCAAGGAGACAGCAGCACCGTTTTGCACTGCACAAATCCAAGTGCTGCAAGTGGCACCATGGCAAAATTCCTAACTGGTACACAATATGGACATTGCTAGAGTAGAGTACTCAAACTGAGACCAACAAAAAAACTTTTAAGACCAAATCAACATCAATGGTTATTCCTAATCATGTTTTGCCTGTTCTTCTGAAATTTTATTTATTGTTGTTGTTGTTTGTCTTTCGGCTTTTCCCAGTTAGGGGTCGCCACAGCGGAACTCCGGTCCACTAATGATTGGCAGTAGATTTTCATGAACGCTGAGGTGCCAGCTCGACATCCAACCTTCAACGAAGGCATGCCCATTTACGCATGTCTTTCGAATGCCACCCAACCGCGGGGAGGACATGCAGACTCCACACAGAAGGCACTCCCCGCACTCCAGCCAAGAATCAAACGGGAGAACCTCTTGCTGTGAGGCAACAATGTTACTGCTGCACCACCATGAAACTTTCTTTATTAAAGCAGCTAAAATAAGGAACAGTTTTCCTTCTTATGTTGTAATATTGTTTATGCTATCAAGATTCAAAATGAAACTTAGGCTGCTTTTTCAGGACAACACATTCTGTTACATTTTTTATGCACAGCTAGAAAAAAAAAAGCTATCACAGAGTCCAAGAAATGGTGCCTTGTTTCTGATGTACCTTCAAAATCAGGAAATACAGAAAAGTACAAGACACATCCCAAAAGAAACTGCAACTACTTTTAAGAGACTGGAACACATGTTCAGCCAAAAACTCCACTAACCATATCAACCTTTACAGTTTCTCTCAAGTCATCCAATCAAACACTAGACTAGGAAATTCAAGAATCAAAGAAAGCCTTCTATACTGGATCTTATTAAATAAGACTAACACCTCTTACCAAAAGACTAACACCTCTTACCAAGCAGGTGTCCTCCCTGACACCCTCAGTGACCACCAGCCCACCTTTCTACTAAAATTCAAAACTTAGAACTACTCTACCCCCTTATTACAAACAACCAGGAACAAAAGCTTCTACCCTAACAAATTCAAACTTGAACTAAAACACTAACTGGAACGTAGTAAAAATACTACCTCTAGAAGAAGCTGTAACCCACTTCAATAATACTTTCCTAAAAATCCTAAATGCCCACACTCCAGCCCGTACTACAAAACTCAAAGTGAAAACAGCCCCTCGATTACCAAAAAGACTAAAATTAAAATAGCAGTAAGGAACAGAGCCTGGAATCTTTGGAGAGCTATTAAAACCCCAGCAGCTAAGGAACAATTCCAAAAACTTAGAAACGATACAAAAAAGCAGTCCTTCTAGATAAAAAAAAATTTCATACAGCTACAATACAGGCACCAAAACAATCCCAAAAAAGTCTGGGCAGAAATAAACTACTCCACCCCGGCAAACCCTCCACACCAGCTCCTACCTCCACTAGCAAAATCACAAATATACCAGAAACCTTCATCAAATTCCTTACAGAAACAATCTCCAGCCTTGTTCAAAAACTGTCCACATCCACCACCATTAATAGCTCCATACCTATACATAGACCCAATACAAGCTTCCAATTTCAACCAATCCATATCAACTACATCAAAAGGCTACTAACCAAACTTAAACCCACTACACTTGCAGCTGATGGCATCCCTGCTGAATACCTTCAGTTGACTTCCAATGAAACTGCCTTCCCAGTATCCATCCTTCTAAAGAGATCTACTTCAGAAACCATTATTCCACCTATCTGGAAGACCTCCTATATCATCCCCCTCCACAAAGGCACCTCCACCGACCCCACTATTGCCCCACTGCCATCCTGTCTCCACTAGCTAAAATACTTGAAAAATGTGCACACCACCAACTCATGCCATACCTACCCACAAGGAAGACAACAAGCAGTTCGATGGGACAGCAACCTATCCTCACTACTACCCGTCACCACAGGAGTCCCACAAGGGTCCATTCTAGGACCCCTCCATTTTCACCAATAATTTTTCACAGCATCTGTCAAGATGCAACTGTTATTCAATACGCTGATGACTCAACGCTAGTCTGTTCAGCCAGTGATCCACAGGAACTCCTCTCCATCACCCAAAATGTCTTCCAAACTACCGAAACCTGGTTTCTTAACAAAACCTAATACTAAATCCCCCCCCAAAAAAAACTTCTGCTATTTAGTCCAAACAAATCAATCACAATACCCATCCCATTTAATATTGTGTCCAGGGATGGGACTATTATCTCCCCAGACACTCATACAAAACTGCTAGGAGTGATCAGTAATCTCAAATTTGATCTGCATATAAATCAAACCATTAAAAACACCCACAAAAAAACTGTGCAGTCTATATAAAACTAAACCATTTCTTACCCAAATCGCCAGGACAATTGCTCAAACTCATCTCCTCTCTACTTACCACCCTACCCAAAACAGAAATTGCCATGTTCAACATCTGCTACAATCAAATTTGCTACCGATGCCCCCTACCAATCCCACCACTGCCATTCCCTAAAACAACTTGACTGGCTTGAATTTCTTAATCTCCTATCCTTTCATCAGCTTTCCTTTGCACACAAACTACTGCTACTTCCAGATAAAACTCCAGCACTGGCCAACCTACTAAAACTACAAACACACCTTAGACAACTATGTTGTAGTGATAAAAAGCTAATAATCAAGGTCACGAAGAGCAAAAACACAGCAGGGGACTCCTTCTTACATAGGTAAACCATGAAACTCTGCTACTACCTCAACAGACTCAAAGGTTACATTTAAAAGACTACTCACAGAACACCTAAAACTCACATGGATGTGTTTATGTTCACCCCCCCAGGCTAACCTCCCCAATCATATCTACCCTCTTCTCTAATCTCCTGGTCTGTTTCAGAACTATACCGCTAAGAGGAACTGCACCTTTTTTTAAACTTCCAGCTTGCTCACAGCATCATCTCTACACCTGGCCTCTCAGTTAGTACCTATACACATAGGGGCACTAAAACACTGCTAGGCACAGTTTTTTTTTTTATAATTTTCTTCTCTTTTTCCATCTTGACACTTGCTTTTATACTTTGTCTATATATCTTACCACTCAACTCTGTTGTTTTACTACTACCATCAACCTGACTACGTCAAACTTGTACACAATCTAACTGTATAAAATTGTAAAAGATGCAACTTTCAAGATGCAACTCTCACATTTGTATCTTATTCTGTAATCCTTACTTATGTATTGGCTCAGTCTAACTGTAAAAACTCGTAAAAGATGTTTTTTTTTTATTCGTAAAAGATGTTTTTTTTTATTCTATGTGTCTAATTTTAATTTTCATATGTACTGTCTATGTAAATATTAGGTTTTTCTTAAAGTAGATGCTTTGTATCTTTATTCAATTAAATTAATACTGTTTTGGAGCTTTTCTCCCCGGGCCTCTACTGAAAATGGACATATATCCAGCTAGACTAGCCCGGTCAACAAATGTAAAATAAATAAATAAATATGACTGCTGCTGTTACACTCCTTATAATTGCTTGTAATTGATTTGTGGAACTTTTCTCCCAGGTTTCCACTGAAAATGGAAATGTATCCAGTTGCTCTCTCCTGGTCAACAAATGTAAAATAAAATAAATAAATGATATTTACTGTTATCACTGAGCAGGGCTAGTCAATTTCAGGATACAGAAGATATCCACCTTGTAATTCTAAGTAGTTTGACAGTATTTAGTTCAGTTATATTAGTCATAATAAAATAAAGGGTCATTACTAATAACCAGTTAGCATGCTTACTGTAAATCAAGCATACACCAACAGAAAGAAGTCAGGTCACTGAAGTGTTGCTATGCTGCAAGACTTCTTACTGGCATAACCTACTGTTATGAGGGTTAGAGCAAAAATGAGAAAAATCAAAAACATTCTGCAAAACCATAGAGAGTTGACAAACGGTTACTGGTCCTATGATCAATAATCAGTTGTGTTAAAAGAAATACTGCAAACAGTTCATACGACTGTTACATTCTTTACACAGAGCTAAAACAAATAACCTGCCACAGAGTTGAAGAAATGGTGCCTTGTTTCTGATGTAACCTCAAAAACAGTAAATATAGAAAAGCACAAAACAGATCTCAATAGAAACTGCAAACAGTAGAGGTTTATATTACAAATACTACAGACAAAATGCAACTTAGTCAACTTACGAAATACAACACAAAATGCAACTTAGTCAACTTTAATATAATGGATTTATGTAATATACATAAAACAAACCAAAGCTACATATGTATGCATCTGCTGCTGTGAATATCTGCCCAAATCTCTGTTGCAGTTACACTACTGTTTCTAAAACACTACTCCCAGAGAAGTAAAAGGGCCTCTAGAAAGCATTCCCAATAGAGATTAACAGAAAAATAAGCAATGAATCAATCTAAATCTACAAAGCAAGATGCTGGAAAATTAAGAATCAGATTTTGGCAACATTGTCAGCTAACAGACATGACTGAAAAAACATTTTGTGTTTTTTTTTTTTTTTGATAAAGACCAGACCCTTGGTTAAAGCACAGCAATGTTTATTTGCATTACAGTTGTTGATGATACATACAAGAGCTGTATATAACTCCTTATTAAAAAAGAATATAAAATGTTGGATTTCATTGCAATTGACGGTTCTGCATTGGCCTGAACTCACAATGTGACTGCCATCTGTTTGAAAAAAATCACAAGGTCATCATATTAACCACTCCACAGTACTGCAAGTTCATGCATCCTGGGCAATACAAACTCAGACGCAAGTTTACATTTTGTTGTTGACACACACACAGAATGTTTACTTCTGAATTAGTGCCATTGTGTAGGCCTTGTTCAATATCAAGGAACTATGAACAATGACCAGTACATGAAGCTCTTGTCATCTTCATTCCACAAGGCATCACATTCCATCAGTATTGCCAGGTAACAATGTGCTCCTTACCCAAGTACACATTAAGAATTCCATCTACCATAATCTCTCCCACAGTGTCAAAAATGGACCATGTCATTTCAATGAAACCTCCACCAATGAATGAATAACACTGAAAGCCACTTTACAGACAAAAAAGAAAAAAACATTTTCCTCCATTTTTATAGGTTCATAGGTAGGTACTAGGCTATCTGCCCGAAGGCATTTATAAAGCCTAGCCAGAATGTGTTGTCTTTCACCGCCCCCTTAGTTTAGTTCCCTGTGCCTCTGTCCAGCACAGCCACTGAAGTGATACCGGGGTAAACTTTCTGTTTCTCATCGACTCGTCAAGGTTTCCCTTGAAGACCGTTAGTGAGGAGCTCTGCGTAATGTTGACTGGAATCTTGTTCCAAAGCATGGGAAGTCTCAGGGACAGGAATGTATCCCTCCAGCATGTCCTATTTATTGTTGTGGGGAGGTTTAGATCCCTAGAGCTTGTGGCTCGAGGGGATATGGTTTTCTTTAGGTGGGACATGTCCATCAATTCTGGGTTGGACATGGCCTTGTATGTCAGGCAGAGATCACTTCTGAGTAGGTGGTATGCAACAAAGCACAACTGGAGTTTCTTCAGTCGAGCTGCATATGGCATCTGTTTAAGGCCAGTGATCCTCTTGGTGAGGTACTTCTGTGGTCTTTCCAGCTGTTACAGATGTCTTGTAAGGTACATCCCAAATGGGACGTTGTACTCTATGATGGGTCTGATGAGTGATGAGCAGAGGGGCACAATGACCTCTTTTGATCTGGATGCGAACTCTTTTGTGATTAGGTGAGCCACATAGAAGGATTTTCTAACCACTTTGGCAATGTGATTATCAAAGGAGAGATTACTATCTACTTGGGTCCCCGGGTCCCTTATTACGTCTTCTGTATTTAGGGGACTACCACTTATGTGGTAGTTTGTGGGTAGTTTGTTTTTTCCAAAGGGGATGACTATGCACTTCTTGGCATTTAGCTTGAGGCCATGATTTTGACACCATGTATCTGTCTCAGTGGGACCCTTTTGGGGGATGTCTGTGTCAGCCGGAGAGTCAGTTATAGCTCCTAGTTTGCAACTGTCTGCGAACTTGGTCAGCCATAGTCCTCCTGTGCTTACCTGTACCTCTGAAAAGTATATGCCGAACTGGAGGGGTCCTAGGACTGAGCCCTGGGGAATGCCACTTGTAACCGGTTTAGAGTCGGACCTAGCTCCCACAACTCTCACCATATGGGTTCTGTCCGTGAGCCAGTTGGCCACCCATCTTGTGATGAAGGGGTTTATGTTCAGGCTGGTGAGATTGTCTATAACACCAGAATGGGGAATGGTGTTGGAAGGCCTTTACGAGGTCTACGTAGGCTGTGTGTACCACCTTTCCCTTGTCTATAGCCTTGGTAACTGTCTCAAAGAAGTCCACCAGGTTTAGGAGGCATGATCTGCCCTTAACAGAGCCGAACTGGGTAGGGTCCAGTGTTTGGAGGTTCCCAATGTCTCTGTTAATGAGTTCCATGCACTCCATAGGCTTGCAGACCAAGCTAGTCAGGCTTATAGTGCGATAGATCCCCGGGTCTGTTGTGGCTTCACTTTTGTGGAGCGGAATAACTGTTGATGTGAGCCACTCTATGGGTATGTAGCAGAGAGGCAGAGTTTGAACATTGTGTTTAGGTGAGGGGTTAGTCTTTGAGCTCATGTAGGATGCAGCCTGGGACACCGTCCAGTCCCATTGATGCTGTGTTTTTTGGCTTTGGAGAGGGCTGTTTTAACCTGAGTGTCTGTGATTTCAGGGGCTCTACATTCTTCTGGTATGGTTATGGGCCCTTCTGGAGGTGAGGGGGGGGGTGAAGTTTGCACTGAACCTGTTTGCCAGGATGTTGGCGATATCAGTCGGTTCGGTGTATTTTGTGCCATTCTGCACTAACTCCAAGCAGATCTGAGCATTGCCACTTAGATTCTTGACATAGCTAAAGAATTGCTTGTGGTTATCTTTGGAGTCCTTGGCAATTTTTTTTTCTTTTTTTTTCCATAATAAATTTTTATTGAAATATATTTTCCAAAAACATTACAAAAATACAATAAACATCACACACATAATACACTATAACTACTACAAACCATTTATACAATATCTACATGAAATGCTTCCTATATTTAATATATTCCTAAAATCAGTATCATGCTAATATAATATTGAAGACCTTTTCCCATATTTTCGGGTTATTAATATTTTTGTTAGTTTGTTTCAGAAGTAATTTATGTGCTAGTATATGCTTTATAGCCACAAGCTTAAAATTATTCCATGATGTCTTATGTGGTTCTAGCCAATTTGTGGCTATATAGAGTTTCATCAGCAAAAAATAATCATACAAATAATAGTTTGCAATCTGGAAAGCTCTCTTGGAGGAATGTGTAGAATCATAAATTCCCATGACAGTGTAGAACTTTGATAACCCATCTTTTGCAGTTGTACTTTAAGAGAGTTCCAAAGTTTATACGCATTTACAACTCCAGAACATATGAAGAAGATCTGCTGTTTGATCTGCACAGTATGGACAAATTGGAGAATTCCTAGGGTTAAATTTATGTAATCTAAGATGTGTGTAATATGCATTGTTCCAAATCATTAATTATGTACATCAGTTTTTGAAAAGAAACTGATTTCCTAGTTATATCAATTGCTTTTAATATCTGATTGTCTGTTACTGTTACTTTTTTTACCCACTACTCTGAAAGCAAAATTTTGTCCTGAAATTTCAAATCCTTAATTAATTTATATGCAGTTGCTATAAATTTAGTGTCTTGTTGGATAGCTTGCCACAATTCAGAGCACTTATCCAGAAATCCGGCTGCAGGTTTAAAGTTCCTAAAGTAGCTCAAGGCAAGTTCTTTAACTTGTCTCATTATAACAATGTAACTTCTAGGTAGATTCATTTCCTGTCTAATTTGTAAAGCCGATAAGTCAAGTTTATTAAAAACATCAAATAGAGTCAGATTAAGTATTAATGGAAATTTGCTGAGATCGATCAGCTGATTATTTAGTTTAAAATGGCAATTTTTTTTTTCGAAGCTAGCCTTGGATGATTTTATGAGGGATCATAGTTTCTTGCTGATACTGATCAGAGATGTCTTCCCTTCCTGGGATTTTACTCTTTTCTGTACTACTTTCCTCCTTCTATTGTATAGCTTATTTATGGCAGGGGTCTACCAGACGGGTTTCCTTTTGTTTGGAGGAGTGAGTTTTGGTTTTGCTTGAGATAGCATGATCCAGGCATTCTTGTAGGCGCCCGTAGAATGCATTAGTAAAGGATTTTGCAGCTTGGACAGCGTTATCCTTTAACATGGGGGCTTTGAAACTTTCCACCTCGGTCTTAAGTAACGTGAGATTTGCTTTTGAAAAGTTTATCATGGTGGTTTCCTTGACCGGGGTAAGGGAGTAATGTGGATATCCAGAGTGATTTTTTATGGTCAGATCTAACCAGCGAGGGGTTGACCTCCGGTGTGGAACACCAGTCGCCCATGTTGGTGATGACCAGGTCCAATATGTTGTCACCTCTGGTGGGAGTGTTGATCAGTTGGATCCAGGGCGTTTGAGTTTATAAATTTTAGGAAATGGTGGGCAAGGGAGTTAGTACTTGAGTAGTTCTGCCAGTTAATGTTTGGGTAATTGAAATCACCCAATATTAGGGTGTTTGGTAGGATCTTTTAGTTATGTACTCACCATAACTTCAGATGTTTGGGATCCATCTCGCCTACATTCTAAACTGATGGGTTCGGAGCCGATCCCTCGGCTCCGACTCGGCACGCTTATGCTATAGAGCGAGGCCTCTAATTGGCTGAGCTATCTTTATCCCAGGATGCACCACCACTAATCCCCCAGATCTTGTTTGTCCGCATTCATGCACACATGCACAACTTGGTTATATAACATTGTTAGATGTTTCAAGATGAAACAACAGGATTCGGACCTTCTGATATCCTCTGATCTCCAAGGAAGGGGGAAGGAGGGTGGGTTATTAGGAATGTAGGCGAGATGGATCCCAAACATCTGAAGTTATGGTGAGTACATAACTAAAAGATGTTATGTGATCCTATCTCGCCTACATTCTGAACTGATGGGACAGCATCCCTAGCACCTAAATCCCGGGTGGCTCATTGGAAAACACTCCTAAGCACTGTGGAACCAAATGAAGCTCGTCCTCTTAGATGCCACATCTAATTTGTAGTGGGAAATGAAGGTGTGCGGGGAAGACCATGTAGCCGCAGCACAAATGTCACTAATAGCAAGCTTAGAATGAAATGCTACCGAAGTAGCCATAGCCCTTGTAGAATGAGCCTTGACAGAGATGGTAAGCTCTTTGTTAGAATAAATATAAGCTTGAGTAATACAGTCCCTGATCCATTTGGCAATAGTGACCTTTGTGACAGCGTTGCCCAATTTGTTATCTGCAAAGGATACAAACAACTGATCTGTTTTCCTTGTTTGTTTGGTCCTGTCTAAATAAAAACATAACTGTCTGTGGACATCTAGTCTGTGGAATATGAACTCCGCTTTGTTAGAGTATTTTGGGAAAAAAACTGGAAGCTCTAACGATTGTTGTAAGCAAAAAGTAGAACAAACTTTAGGAACAAAGGAAGGATTTGGTCTGAGGGATACTCTGTCTTTATGAAAAACCAAGTACGGGGGTTTCACTGACAAAGCTTGAAGCTCTGAAACTCTTCTGGCAGAAGTAATCGCCACCAGAAAGGCTGTCTTCCATGATAGAAACTTTAGATCGCATGTGGCTGCCGGTTCAAAGGGGAAAGAAGTCAAGGCGCGTAACACTATATCGAGATCCCATGGAGGTGCAGGATGAGAAATCGGAGGTCTTAATAGAGCAGCACCTTTCAAGAAGGTCTTACACAATCTGTTGCTCATTAAAGGTGGGTCTATGGATTCGTGAAAATTAGAAATTGCTGCCAATTGTACTTTGATGGTAGAAACTGAAGAGCCTTGATTGAAAAGAGAGGTCAGAAATTTAACTACTTCTGCCACCGGAATAGAAATGGGGTCTAGGCCTCGGAGTTGAGCCCAAATAGCAAACCTTTTCCATTTGCTAGAATACAGTTTCTTTGTAGCAGACTTACGGGCTGAAGATAATATGTGCACAACATCTGGATCCAATGCATGACTCCTGACTATTGTCGGAAGAGGAGGAGCCAAGCCGTCAATTTTAAGGTGTGTAGGGACTGGTGGAATAGTCCCGACTGATGAATCAGTAGGTCTGGGACCTGGTCCAGGAACCATGGACCTTCCAGAGCATGTTTCCGAAGGTAGGGGAACCACACTTGACGAGGCCAGTAAGGAGCAATCAAGATCATTTTGCTCCCCAAGAGAGATGCCTTTTGAATCACCCTGGGGAGGAGAGGAACTGGAGGGAAGGCATAAAGCAAGCCGGTGGGCCAAGGATGGACTAATGCGTCCATGGGGCTCTTCCCCGGAGCCGGGGTTAGGGAGAAGAATTCTTTGCACTTCACATTCAGAGGAGTCGCGAAGAGGTCGCAACACGGAACTCCCCATTCGCTGAAAATCTGACTTGCCACTGTCATATTCAGAGACCATTTGTGAGGAGAGAGGATGGTTCTGCTCAATCTGTCGGCTATGACATTGGACTTTCCCGGTATGTGAGTAGCCACCAGGAAGCGTTTGGTCGAGACTGCCCATTCCCAAACTCTCATGGCTTCTCTGCAAAGAGGATAGGATCTGGTCCCTCCCTGTTTGTTCAGGTACCAGACAACTGACATGTTGTCTGAGTGAACAGCAATTACGCCCTGAGGGAGATAATCGTGAAGGGCTTGAAGGGACAGGAGTACTGCCCTCATTTCTAGGATGTTGATATGAAGAAGAGTCTCTTCCAGATGCCATTTGCCTTGGACTGACCTGCCCAGGGAATGCCCCCCCACCCCATCTGGGAGGTGTCCGTGGTCAAAGTGGCCGCCGGAGGAGGAAGAACAAAGGGTCGTCCCTGATCCAAATTGGAGGGCACTAGCCACCAGCGAAGGTCCCGTTTGCAAGATTCCTTGATCAATATGAGGTGACTGAGAGGGAGTTCCTGAAAGGACCACTGAGCTGAAAGAAGCCACTGGAGGATTCTCATGTGCAACCTTGCCAAGGGGACTAGAAGAACCGTGGCAGACATGGATCCCAATAGCTGCAGGACCATTCTGGCTGGGGCTTTGGACCTGGGAAGTAAGGCTCGAACTTGATTTTGTATGGTTTGAATTCTGTCCGAAGGTAGATAGACCCACATTTGGTTTGAGTCTAACTCTACCCCTATGAATCTTATTCGTTGAGATGGCCGTAACATACTTTGGTCAATTGAAGGTGATTCCAAGGGAATTGCCCAGTGATATAGTGGCTTGTAGGCTCCGCAGAAGTAGATGCTTGGAGGTGGCAGTTAGGAGCCAGTCGTCTAGATACGGAAACACCTGGAATCCTAGACTTCTCAGGTGAGCAGTCACTACTGCCAAGCACTTGGTGAACACCCTGGGGGCTGTGGTGAGACCAAAAGGCAGCGCACGGAACTGAAAATGACTGCCTCCTAGGCTGAAGCGCAGATGTCTCCTGGACGCTTAATGTACCATGATATGATAATAAGCGTCCTTGAGATCTATGGAGCACATCCAAACACCTTTCTCCAGCAATGGGAGAATGGTTTGTAGAGTGACCATTCGGAACTTGGACTTTCTGACTGAACGGTTTAGGATGCTGAGGTCCAAAATGGGCCTCAAGTCCCCGGTCTTTTTTGGCACCAAAAAGAATCTTGAGTAAGTCCCTAATCTGATCTGGTCTACGGGGACCGGTTGGATGACTCCTTTTTGCAGCAGCTTTGAAACTTCTGAGGCTGCGGCATCCCGTTGACTGGGTGGCGGGTCCGGGATTTTTTTGGACTGAGGGATGGGATGAGAGAATGGGATGGAGTAACCTCCGGCGATAATCCGAAGCACCCATCTGTCCTGATTGATCCCTTCCCAGGCCTTCAGGTGCTTCGAGAAACGACCCCCGACTGGCTCCGGAGCAGCACAGCCGGGCAATCCCTCAGGGACTATGAAAGTCTGAAGAGCCACGAAAGGACTCGCGGTCTCCAGTGTTGCGAGGGCCTCTGCCGCCTCTGGGACGGCATCTTCCGGATGAATTTCCCCCTCCTCTGCCTCTGGAAGGGGAACTTTCCTGCTGAGAGGGGTAAGGCTTCTGAGATCTACGGAACCACATTTTCCCTCCTCTTTTAGCCTTGGAATAAGGCCGAAAGGGAGTGGAAAATCGTGCCCCTACGGCAGTCAGAGTCTTACCCTCCTGTTCACAGCGGGTTAGTGTGTCTTTTACCTTGGGTCCAAACAGGGAGGACCCATCAAAGGGGGCGTCGGCAAATGAAGACTTAAAGGCCTCTGCGAAATGACACAGACGGAGCCAGGCTTGTCTCCGTAGAGCAATGCCTGTACCCGCCGCTCTACTCGCCCCTTCGGCCGCATATGAAATGAGCCTCATGGACGAGTTCGAAATGGACGACATTGTAGCCAGCTGAGAGCCAACCGTCTGGGCCAGCTCCTCAGGCAGGTTACCCAAGAGGGTATCAGATAGCTCCTTAATCAGATCCCTCTGAAATCTGGTAAAGTGCGTCAGGTAGTTCAAGGACCTCAGTGTAAAGGCTGCTGAACTAAGGGTGCGCTTTCCGTACCGATCCATGCTCCTAGACTCCTTATTAGGAGGATGGACGGACGTAGAAGCTTCTGCTACATCTTGCTGGGTAGCAGATGCCACCACCAAAGCATCTACAGCCACACCTTTAGTAAGGAACTCTCTATCAGGGGGCGCTGAGAGAAATTTGTTCGGATGAGCAGGCACTGGTTCCACAGAGTCTGGGTGTTCCCACGCCCTTCGACAGATCAAATCCAAGAGCTCGTCGAAGGGCGGAGACACCCAGGAGGCGGAGGGCTGAGCCCTGAAGGCCTTCAGGAACACCGACTCATCAGCAGAGGGAGGTTTGGACTGCCAGCCGCCTCGTTGTTTTAGGGCTTCCAGGATGTCTGCAAAGGAGACATCATCCGAGGACGACTTAGGGGACCCCTCTGCATCATCGAGATCGGTGTCGGATGTCAAAGACTCATCAGGGGAGTCAACGTGCTTCCTCTTGCACGACCTTTTCCTGGGGGGTCCTTCCGAAGAGGCTTCAAAAGGACCTCCAGGAGGGGGAGAAACCCCAGCGGGGGTAACCTGAGGCCCGGGGGCTCCTCTGTCTAAAGACAGGGGGACTGCCAACGACCCAGTCTCCGTATGCAGGGAGGTAGCTGGGGAAACCGCGGAGGTAGCCAAGGAAGATTTGGCTAAAGCGCTCCTCATAGCCCTGAAGGCGGGACCACCAGAATCCTGGGAGGGTCCCACCTCCGTGGCCACGACAGTGGACGGTACTCCCGCCGTCGACGCACCAAGAGGGAGACTTGGGACCGAGAGCATCAATCCCGAAGCCTCCCCCCCAGGGCCGAAGGAAGAAGTCCGTGTACTGAACTCCGACCCAAGAGCCGGAGTTGGAGCAAGGGTCGGGCCCGACCCTAACACCTCCACAGGTTCCACCAGTACCGGCTCCAATGGTGTCGAAGCTGTTGGAGGAGGAACCACAGTAGGGGAGTGGACCATTGGCTCCGAAGCCAAATGGGCTGGAGCCGAAACTAGCTTTTGGTACACCGGAGACTGGAAGAGTCGAAGGAGCACCCTGTCGATGTCCGAATCAGACATCTTGGATGACCTAGAGGATACCGATCGGGCCCGAACCGATTTCTCCATCGGCTCCGAAGGGCTCGGGGACCGGCTCCGAAAAGACTCAACAACTATCGGCTCCGAGGAAAGTTTCAAGGAAATTTCCCTCGGTGCCGATAAGGACTTCGCCCGAGGGGAAGAGTCTGAGCCGGTAACCCTGATCGGCTCCAATATCAGTGGAGCCGATGAGGGTGACCCGCCTCTCGGTGCCCCAGACCTCGGCTCCGAAACCAGAGGGGTCGAGGCTGGAGGCATCGAGGCAGACCGTTCCGACCTCGGCTCCGAAGTCCGTGGAGCCGATGGAGAAGTCTGCTTAGATTTTTTTGCAGTCGGTTCCGACTGACTGGTCGGAGCCGATGCTTTCTTCTTTTTAGAAGGAGACAGAGAGGAAGATAAAGCCTCCTCGAAGGAAGGCTTGATTAATCCCTTGAGGATTAATTTGTTTTTCCTCTCCTGGAGGACTCTAGAAGAGAACGCGTGGCACACACTACACGACTCTTGTAAATGCTTAGCACCTAAGCAATAGACGCACGAGGCGTGGTCGTCCGTTATGGACATTTTAAAACCACACCTCGTGCATTTCTTAAACCCGGAGGGTTTGTGTTCTTTCGACATAACTGCTTTGCCGAAGAACCAATATATGTGAAAACAACACTAAACTTTAGTTAAAGACAGTTCAACACAATAACTTTAACAAAAATTATATATATATATATATATATATATATATATATATATATATATTTTTTTTTTTTTTTTAAACACTACAGTAAACAGACAAAAAAGAGTGAAAAATAGAGAGAGAGTCAAGACCCTCTAACTTAAACGGGTACTTGACCCAAGAAATTACACAAGCAGCAAAGTAACAGGGGAAGGCCCCTCTAAGTAAAACGGGAAACCTTCCCTGACTAAAAAAATCACGAATTTACTAACAAAAATTCACTAAACACACTAATATAACAACAATAGCTGTTAAAACAGCTTTTGGGTTCAAAGAAAGGAAATTTGTGACAGGAAAAGCCTAATAACTAGTACTTAGCCCAGCCAATGTTGAGACCACGTCTAAGCTTGATAGCGGCAAACGAGATCTGGGGGATTAGTGGTGGTGCATCCTGGGATAAAGATAGCTCAGCCAATTAGAGGCCTCGCTCTATAGCATAAGCGTGCCGCCGAGGGATCGGCTCCGAACCCATCAGTTCAGAATGTAGGCGAGATAGGATCACATAACATCTTTATGTTTCCCACTGTTTCCAGAAACGCGAAATGGGAGTCCTGGGACATGGTGGGTGATCTGTAGCAAGCTACAATTTGAATTGCAGTTTTGCCCACTGTTAGTTGCACGTGGATGACCTCTGAAGCATCGTGCTGTGCCACTAACCTGGAGGTGTGGGTATCCTTGATGAATATGGATACGCACCCGCCTGTTGTATTTCGGTCCGGGTTCTGTGGCCGAAATGTATGGTATATGTTGTAGCCTGGTAGTGCTGGGGTGCTCTCTGGAGCCTTAAACCAGGTTTCTGTTACTGCACATATATCAATTTTCTCCATACTGAGGAGTGCCTCGAGTGCATGCATTTTGAGGTTTAGACTTCTGGCATTGAGTAGCATTACCCTCAGTTTTTTGTTACTTGTGCAGGTCTTTTTATTTAAATGTGCTGGAATGGTGTGTGCAGCGTGTAAATGTGTGCTTCACATTTTAGTTTACTGTGTAATCCACAAGTGGGTGTGAGTAAATTCTACAGTACCCACACACAGACGAGGATTACTGCTATTATAAAATGACATTATTTTAAAAAAATACTCTTTTCTTAAATAATGTCATTGTATGACAGTGCTTTAATCTTCCTCTGCTGGGTACTGATGTACTCCGTACATGGGTATGACAAGTACATTCACACACATGCACAGTCCATCAGTACAGTGTTAAGAGAGAAGAAGACAATTTCTCTGTAGTGGTCTCTCTCTCTTTTAATACTGCCAGCTTACATCTTGGCTGCTCTGCTCAAGAATTCTCGACAAAATAAAAAAAAAAAATGGAGAACAGGGCAAACTCAGGGATAATTTTAAATATCACTGTAAGTCACTTAAAAAAGTTGATATCAACATGCATCCTCAAAACAGGAAGTATGAAAGTTAATGTCTGATTATTGACTGACAGTAATCCTCAGTGATTTACCAGAAAATCAAAACTGACAATAGACAGGGCAAAAATATGAGGAAAATCAGGATAGCTGAGATGTATGGTTACTGGTAGTGTAATCGATCATACTGCCGATAACCACACCTCTCTACTATCCACATTTTGCAGGACATCCATGTTTTTTAGGGCTGCCACCTTTTAAGTGGGCTAAAGTGGGGTGTGGGGGTGTGGCCAATATGATACCCACCACACCCCTACCATGACATCACCACAAGAGTGCTGAAGGAGATGCAGTTAGTCACTGTCTCTGCAACCCTCTGGTGTTAGACTGGGATGAAAGTAAGGGTTCCTTTGACCACAATCATGCATTTCTACTGACTGCTGTTTCATATATATAAATATATATATATATATATATATATATATATATATATATATATATATATATATAAATATACACATTAACACACTGGGGCAGCGAATAGCGTTCTGCCCAAACAGCAAGAGGTTCTCTGGTTTGATTCTTGGCTGGGGGGGGGGGCTTCTGTATGGAGTCTTCCTGTCCTTCCTGTGTTTACATTGATTTCCTCCAGGTGCTCCAGTTTCCTCCCACATTACAACAACATGCAGTGGGTGGACTGAACACTAATTTGGCCATAGCTATGTGTGTGGTATGGAAGAACAACTGTGGCAGGGCTAGCCACCGGGCAGAATAAACCTTGGCTCTAGATAACTGCAATGTTGAAGTAACACCATGACCCCACATGCAAACATGGGCTGTGGATAGTTGGACACACATGTACACACAGCATGTTTCTTCAGTCCTTATGCCTTATACAAAAGAGGCAGCCTCCTGTACACATGCCTGATGCATAATTGTAAGGAAAGTGAAAAATAATGATGACAGTAATGTATTCCAACTTTTTGCTCCTAGAAAGTACATTGCCCCTACATAAGTTAATAGTAACCTTCTTTGCACACCTCTGAGAGTTGTGAGAAAAGTGAAAAACAGTGACTGCACTGTCATCAGCCCCAGCATAAGCTATAATGAACTCCTGTGCACACCTGTAAGACTTGATTAGGACACAAATTAAAGTAGCAATAACCATACCATCCCTAGCACTGAACACAAGCTATAGCAACCTTCTGTACATGCATCTGAGTGAGACTGGTTTTAGAATGGATGCAGTTGAAGATAGAAGCCATTATTAAGTACATGATAAAATCCATTTACTCACTCTGTGGTATGGGGGGACCAACAGATCCCTAGGAGCTCTAAAGGTCTGAATGTTGTATTTATGATCTATTTTATGCCTTAGTTTCAAAAGATAATTTCTTGTTAATTGCATTTTTACTGCTACCCCGAAGAGTTATCCATGTGCCCATCATTACTGCAGGTGAACAAAAAAAAATCTGTGACTTTTTCACATACACAAGGCACCTTCACCTTCAGGGAAAATAGAAGAATGCAAATTCACCTACTGCATGTTTTTGAGGTGCTAGAGGAAACCAGAGCACATGGACAGATACACACAGACACAAGAAGGGCATGCAGACTCCATATGGAAAAAACACAAACAAAAATTCAATTACAGCAAGGCACTGTGAAATGGCAGTGCTACTCACTGTGCCACTGTGACAATGAAAAGTTACTTTCACACACACACACCCTTCCTGACAAGCCACCAAAGGTAACCACCTATCATGTGCAAGGTGTATGCTTGTGATGTTAAGTGAAATAAATTATTGCCAACTTGCTACTCATAAATATATTGCAAATACATCTCCCCATACAAGCTGATTATGTTTGCAATAGGAAGTGAAAGAAATTATAGCCAGCTTGTTACCCTTACACGCCCCCCCCCACACACATGCAATAGTAATAGTTTTTTTATACTGATTTCAGCAAATGACAATACATTATGTGACATTAGTATACTGCGCCACATCAGTGACTGTTGTTTAGCAGTCATCACAAGTAATGCATCCCGCTCATTTTGCCCCCAATTTTGTGTCATATTTTTACCCCACCCCTATTAAAAATTTTGATTTACTGGTAAATCATTCAGGATTACAATAGTGTTAGAGATTCATATCATTCATTGTCCAGAAATATATGTTGATGCAAAGCATATGCTATTAAATATTATTCTAATTCACTTAAAAAGTTAAGTGCACCTGATTTAAAGCTCTAGTCTACCATTTTTTTTTTTTGGTTTTGCTCTGAGTACTTGAGCATAGAAGTTTGGAGCTGTATCTGATGTCCTGCCAGTTTTTATAAAACTCTCTGAAAGAGAAAAACTGTCCAGAAGATCAACGGCATCAGTTCTTCTTAAAATCCTAGGTAAGCACAGAGGCTGGTTATTCTAGGCACGTGTGCATTCACTGATTACCAGCTTTATTCTAAAAAGTCATACCCCAACCTGTCTAGAACAAAATGTGCAATCCTTATTTTCACCTAGTCAGCAGCCGCTTGTGTGCCCCCCCACGCAGTCAAGGATAAATAGGGGCACCCCACAGCTGTGGATATTTCAGGTGATTAAACCCCACTATGGTGTTAGAATTAATGCTGAGAATGCCTGCCAGCAGGATTTAACCAAGTCAAGAGCATTATGTCAGTGGTAAAACACACTAAAAATACAACCAAAGATATATTTGAATTTTAAGGAGACATGGTACCAATCCTTGGGAATTTTCATCCTAAAAATATTACCTACTGGATTTAAGTGCACAAGATTGCTACTTTGTTGGTTTGACAAGCAAGGAACAAAATATAAAAAAATATAACTTGTTGACAGGGCACCTCAGCAGACACAGGGTTCACTGGTGACTAAACCTGGCTATGAATCCTTTGGCCGAACCGTTAAACCCATAGCTCTCAACCATCCATCTCCAAAATGTGGAACACTGACAGCTTACTAACAACTTCAATTTGGAAGATCAAAGGATGCTTAAAATGTGTTAATTTAAGCTTATAAAAGTTTTTTTTGTATTATTTAAATAAGTTCTTAATGAATGTCCAACAGACCCTTTTCAGTGTGGAACTGTGTGAGAAACATTTCTGATAATGATGTACACTTCAGAGGTATGGTTAAACCTATGCCCCCATCTGCTTGAATTGGTGGTAGCTTAGCTGGTATAAAAGATCTCAATGCACCTATCCAAAAAGAGTAGAGAAAGTTCCCCAGTGACCTGGCCAAAATTTCCCCTACTCAGTATGAGTGCCACCTTGGGACTCCCCTGAAGAGAGGCCACTGGCTTTGTGGAAGTAACCCGGTCAAAATGTAAATACAAACAAAGTCCAGAACACAGACACACTTGACTGATTTCTTTAACAGATTAAAGTGTACTTAATTTCACCATATAATTTATCTGCGCTTCAAGAGGTGTCTTAAGACGGTCTTTAAACCAACTTACATATCCAAATAACAAATAAGTAAATAAAATAAAAATGAAGACTGTAGAAGCTTCCACTGGGGGAGGGGTGTTATAGCCATAAACAGTTCCAAACTGACAAAAGTATATCACTACAGGTATTAAGTCGCAACTGCATCAGGGATAAATCAGGAACTAATGACTGGTGCCAGAAGCATGCCCTCAAACTGAATGCTAAGAAATGTATCATTATCTCCTTTGGGGAAATTGTAATACCCACTAATTATCACATTAATAAAAATGCACTAACCATGCAATCAGTCATGAGGGACTTGAGCACCCAGGTTGATAGCAACCTGACTTTTGACCACCACGTTGCCTCCACTGTACGGAAGGCTTTCTACATGGCCCACCTCATAAGTAAGGGTATTTCATCCAGGAACAAGGAGGTCATAACATCCCTGTACTCCTCCCTTATCAGGCCCATTATTGAGTACAATACCCCCTTTGCCATGTACCTTGCCAAGCATATGCAGGAGTTGGAGAGACCACAGAGGTTCCTGACCAGGAAAATCCAGGGTCTCAAACATCTACCCTATACAGATAGGCTAAAAGCCTGGCCCCTCTACTCAGTCTCATACAGGCTGCTCAGAGCTGACCTGCGTCTGGCATACAAGGACACTTCAGACCCAGCATTGATGGAATTGCTGTATATCCATAAGGCAAATGCTACTCGCATAACCCACACGCAAGGCCTTAACCTTGTCTGTGACATTAATAGAACTTGTTGGCAGGATAAATTTGTATCCCAAAGACTCCCATGTCTGCAGAACAGACTCCCTCTCCATGTCAAGCAGAGTACCTATTGAGCCTTCTTTAAGAGGAACCTGGACAACTGGATGGGAAACAGAAAATATACCCCTGGGATCCCTCCTGTGTCTCTGCTGGACAGGGGAAACAGGTACTGACTTTGAGGGAGCATGGGCGAAATTCTTGGCTAGGCTTATAAGAGCCTTCGGGCCAATAGCCTAGTATCATCCTATGAACCTATAATAAATCAGGAACACTAAAGGACGCCATCTGCTTTTTTTTTTGTTTGTTTGTTTGTTTTGTTTTCCTTTTTCTTCAGTTCAGGTGTAGCTGTTGTTCACCAACTCCCTCTACTGAATACACTTATGCTGTACTTATTTATTTTACATTTGTTAACCAGGAAAGTCCGACTGGATATAGGTCCATTTTCAGTGGAGGCCCAGGGAGAAAAGCACCAGACATACATTACATGTATACATACTGTGAAATATTACAAAATGGACATTTGTTCAACAATAGATACACACATATTCAAGATTTTCTAGAATACAATCAGGAAATATTTAGAAATTATTTACTGTTAAGGGAGAACACATACATTTTTAGTGGTTCTCATACATTTTAGTAGTACATGGCATCAAGTTATCATCCTTACTTTAGTACTTTCCAATGTTTAAGAGACATATAATCAGTTTTCTAAACAGTTAATGAATCAGAGTAATACAATGAAAGTTTCTTCCTGTAATAAGGTTGTCATATATGGTTGGTATTTGCATAGGGATTAACCAGGGTTTGTACAGGGACAAAGCCAATGCATTTGTAGGTGTTTTTTAAGAAATATTTTGAATTGGGTTAAGGAGAGAAATGTAGTAAGTTCTGCAGGAAGTAAGTTCCAGGTTTTGCCAACAGAGTTGGAAAATAGTGATTCACCAGCTGAATTGTTGAATTTAACAGTTTGTACTAGCGTTCTGTTGGAGGAGCGGACTGTTTTTAGGTTACTGTAGGGAGTGATAATATTTTTCAGTATGGGTGTACTGTTTGGCTGGTAGAGAACTTTGTGAACAACTATTAATTGGTTATGTATATAAAGTCCAAAAGCAAAAAACAGAAGGAGGCAACCACTAGGCTTCCAATAATCCAGTCTCGTTATAAAAGTATAAAAATCTTTTATTGCATGCACTAGGCAAGCGCTTTCACTAACCGCTTCATATACATTTCATTACGGTCAACGTTGAGGCATTTGCTCTGGTGGGTGTACTAAATTTTTGTCATTTTTACTATTAATTGGTTATATTGAAGTTGGTAGGGTAGTTCTAGCCAGCCTAGCGATTTAAGGTTTAAACAGTGATGTGTTCTATATGCAGATCCTGTGGCAAATCTGGCAATATTATTGTAGCAGCTAGTACGTTTACTGAGGTCAGATTTGTTTAGGTTTGCGAAGATGGGTGAGGTATAAAGAAGGGTTGATAGCAAATGTGTATGGGCAATCACAGTCCTAGCAGATGGGGTAAGGAATTGTTTAATCTTTACAACAGCCGGATTCACTTTATAATCTCGAAATACTGAAATATCGAATTTCAGTACCTTGAGACTATAAAGTGGAAAGTACAGAACCACGAATCTACAAAAGTGCGAGCCCGACAATACCGAATACACTGCGGTTATCATAACATTGAACTGCCTAAAGTGCCACAACACAACACCACACTTTATTCACACACAAAAATGAAGACAGTGCAGGAACCCCAAAATGAAGACAGTTCAGGCAACCCAACATGAAGAAAGTGCATGATATCCCGTTCCGAACGTAAATCCAAGCACAAAACACGTCCACAGTACTGTAACACACCCTCACAACATGCCCATAGCCCTGCATTAAACTTATGGTCCACAATATTCCGAACCCCCGTGGTGACCGCTCCTCTCCACCAGCCCGTAGTAGCAGCCACATACATACATAGCAACAGGGTATTGCAGCGGTGTCCGAATGTGCACATTCCACTACATACGTAACAGCCTGGCGATCACCAGCAGGAAGTCCTTTGTGGTGTATGTCTCCCGATGCTGCAGGACCTTCTCGAACTGACAGTGCCTCTTCAGGATCAGTCAGCGTTTATGGGGAAAGGAGTACACCACAACTCATCTGGATGTGCAACTCCTCCACCCTGTCCTGCTCCCATGCCAACACATTCAAGAGCACCCTGAGGTCTGTTGCCCTGTGACCGAGTAGGGACTTCAACCGCCGGTGTCAGGCTTCCACACTGTTTTGTGTCCGTGGCAGGAACAGCATGTTCAGCTCACTGACATTCTAGGATGAGACTGGGAACAGAGAAGGGAACCTACTGAAGCTGCTGTTATGTGTGCAGAACTTCTTCAGTTTGCCATGTACATACCAGTTGCCAAAATACCTAAGAAGCTCACTCCCTTCTGATGGGAAATCCTCCTTTAAGGCATGGAACACTGAGGGGACCTCTGTCTTGGGCAGGAATGCCAGGGCTATCAGACATTTAACCTCGATCTGGAAGGCCATATCCATATTATAGGTGTGTGCAAGCCCCAGCTGCTGGACCTTTTGCCAGACATTCTGGCCAAAATAGAACAGGCACCCTTTTGCTGTTACCCCCTGCAAGTTAAGTGCAACACTTCGTTTGGCAGTGATTTTGAAATCGCTAAGTATGTACCTCACATGGAGCTCAAACCCTTTGTCACCACACAGCTGCAGGACACAGCTCCACATGTAGTTGCATGCTTTCAGCAACTTCTTGGACATCAAACAGTAGAGCAGCAGCACACATTTGTGGCAGCCACAGTGCTTCATCAGGTCATGAATGCTATACAACTGGCAACACAGTACACCCTTACAGAACACTGTCCCATCGACAAGCCATATTGTGGCACTGCTGAGGTCTAGCAGGTTTTGCCGAGTACTAAATAGTAGCATGGTGGTTTCAGTGCTACTATCTGACATCAATTTACAGGTGAATACACCAGACTCGGTGAGGAAGTCAGACATGTCCATGTCCTGCAGTGCGAGTATACTCTTCCAAGGCAGACTTCGTCTCTTGTCTGAGGACCCTGCCTACTTGTTGGACAAGTGCCTTCCGTGCAGGTAAGCTAGGGGTTACAGCGGACGATGTGGAGGCCAATACATCATCCACAATCACACAGGGGTTATCCCTGGACACTCTGGCCTTCACCTTTAGGTCTGCAGACATTCTGTACCTCCCCACCTCTGCAGGGTCACCGCCATGGTCATGAGGAACGAACAGCCGTTCACCATCAGGTACACTTACGGTAATAGCCCTACCTTTGCATTTCTCAGTCTGCTTCCCTTTGCAGCACCAGTAGGTCCTTTCATTCCTCACCTTCTTTCGGTTGAGCACGCAGCTATCTAATAGTAGCACATCCCCTCCTTCCTGTGACGTGGAGGTCTTGTACACGGCCCCTAGTGTTCCTGGAGCAGTGATACTGTTGTCCGCCATGTCTGTGTCCCACACCGGGAAGTTTACTCCCTGTTTACAGTTGTGTTTCAAATTTCATAGTTTTCGGCTGCTGTTTGCATTCACGGTTTCAAAACTTGCGGTTTTCGGCTGGGCATTCCACTTTATAGCCTCGACATACTGAATTTCGATATTTCAGTATTTCGAGGATATAAAGTGAATCCAATTAGTCTAGTTTCTTCTTAACTGTCTTAATAGTTTTGTCGACGTGAGTATCAAACTTAAGGTTGCTGTCAATAATTACTCCTAGTAGTTTAGTACTAGGTTCTGGGGAAATTATAGTACCATTGTTAGATGTTACTGTGAGAGATGGTAAAGGGACCTTGCGAGTGGGGGTGAAGAGTAACAGCAAGGTTTTATTTGGGTATAATAGTAGACGTCGTCCAGTAAGCCAGTTCTCTACTTTGCTGAAGGTGTTTTGGGATAAAGACTCTATGTCTGTGGGAGAGGTGGCAGCACAGATTAGGGCTGAGTTATCTGCATACTGAATACAGGTAGCATCTGGGATGACTTTATGCAGATCATTAATGAAGATAGAGAATAGGAAGAGGCCTAATACAGACCCCTGAGGGACTCCAAGGGAGATTGGTAATAGGGAAGACAGGTTATCTTTCCATAGTACAGCTTGTTGTCTGCCACTTAGATAGGAATGAAACCAGCTAATTACTAGGTTATCTATAGAGAGTGTTTTTAGTGTCCCTAAGAGTAGCTGGTGGTTTACCATGTCGGAAGAGGGCTGAAGAGAGTTTGTTGTTATTATAGTTTTGATTTATTGTGTGAGAGAAGAAAGAAGGGCTGAGGTTGTACTATGGCAAGGTCTAAATCTGTGCTGGGAGGGGGCTAGGAGATTGTTCAGATTAAGATAGGCTAGGAATTGTTAATGGATAAATTTTTCCATAATTTTAGCCAGGGGTGACAGGATGGCTATAGGCCTGTAATTTGAGAGTTCAGTGGAATTTCCCCCTTTATGAAGAGGAACAATGTGGGAGATTTTCCAGAGAGAGGGGATATAAGCCTCAACAATACATCTATTGATAAGTATTAAAATGGGGTATGCTATTTCATTAGCGGCTTTTTGGACTTAATTTTTTTCTGACATAACTTACTAAATATATATTTTTATAAAGGAACTACAAATTTGTCTTACTTACAAGAAAGCATAACCTCTACTCATTCTCCACAACAATCTTACTAGCAAATAAATAACCTCAGCAGGTAATAAAACAGCTATCTCACTTTAACACAGATCAAAGCGCAAACAGAACTTATCATATATAGACTGTAACTTTAAAGATAATGGCTCCTGGACGCTGGAAATCATTACCTGAAGAACTATCACTGAAAGCTATTATGGAATACTGTCATAAATTCAACTATTCTAAACAATGCAGAAAATCTATTAGAAGATTATGCCTGCAATGTCCAAAGTTATTCATAGCAACCCGAGATAAAACAATTGGTGTTTCAGACAGACTTTTGTACCAAAACTAAACATTTCTATGGGTATTTGTGAGTTTTTTTATCCCAATACTTAAGATTTCAACACATAATCAAACTACAATGCACATCCACTTGTAACAAAGCTGCTTTTCTGAATGGATTGAAAAGCCAACAGTGTTTTACCCTCTGAATATTAAATGTGGGGAGCCCCAACAAATTCTACATACCCCTGTGAATACTACAAGAGGAAGCCCCAGCAAGCGAACTGCCTGAAGCTGGCAATCGGAGTTCCGAAGATCACTGTGGCAGAAAAATTCTGAAGTGAGTATGCGCAGACGTCACATTTATAGCCAATGTTGGTTTATGGCTCTGACATCAGATATCACACATACCCCTGCTCCTAAGACTTTGGTATAGTGGCCAGATGTCCGGTGCTGCAGGCAGCAATCTCCCAACAGTTACGAATACTGCAACATGAGAATAGAAGGACATCTGTTCACTTTAATAATCAATCCCGCCCCTTTCATGAGTTGCAGTCAATTGCTGCACAATTTACAACATCCAGATATAACAGGGAAAAGCCCTGCCTGCAGGTCTGGGTTGATAACTATTGGGGACATAACCGAATTGCTGTGGAAAAACATATATATTTGCGGCTTTTCTATGGCGATTCGGTGAAAATGAAAAGTGAGTCTTTTAAAGTCCCACTGCTTTACAGAGTGGGCAGCAGGATGAGGTAGCTCAACCTGTGTGTGTCCCGCTGTAAACGGAATGGGTGGAAACTCTATCTTTTTTTTCTCATATTTTGCCTTGCTCTTCATAAAATATGTTACTAGTGGAGCAATTGAACATTTCTCAATAGAACGTCTGGCCACTTAACAATACCGCAATGGCTGCATTTTTTCTGCTTGGGTATGCTCAATTTATGATAGATACATGATTGGGCAGAATAATTTTTGAATAATAATGACTCTTTATTGTATGATTACTTTTTGCACCTGGGTGCTGCAAATCTGGTATGACTTAGAGGGAGTATGTATGTCTTTCCCCATGGTTGTGTGACAGTGGATTCAAGCACATTTAAATAAGGGTGTACAGGGGACAGTGTTTTTATAGGTTTTTATGGAAAGTGATTTTTTCCTTAATTTATATATGTAAAGTTATTTACCCTGTGATAGAGGTTTTGATGAATAATGACTTCAGAGAAATGCCATGATTCCCTTCAAGAAAAGGATGGCAACAATAAAGTAAAAACAAACAAAATAACAATGTGATCAATGTATTATGTAATCCTTCTAATATACCTTCAATGTAAAAGAGAGTAAAATCCCATGAGTGGAGGAGCTCCCTGGTGAGCCTCAGTAAGAAGCTGCAATCCCTGATAAAATCCTCCAAAGCTAGTTACGAAAACAAAATCACCACTGATTCTAAAGACAACCAAAAAGCATTCTACAGCTATGTCAAAAATCTCAATGGCAACACTCAGATCTGAGTTACAGCACAATGGCATTAAATAAACAGACTCAGCTGATATAGGTTCAGTGCTAACTTTACCCCCCTCTCACCCCCTAAACAGCCCATCTCTATACCGGAAGAATGCAAAATTCCTGTAATCATGGCTGCACAGGTAAAAACCACACTCTCCAAAGCCAAGAACACAGAATCCATGGGACCAGACAACATCCCAGGCTGCGTTCTACACGAACTACAGAACGAACTGGCACCCCACCTAAGTACCATGTTCAGTCATAGCCTCACCTCAGGCTTTGGGCCCACTGAATGGCGTACAGCAATGGTTATCCTACTCCACAAGGGGGGAGCCACCACGGACCCTGGGAACTACTGCCCCATTAGCCTGACAAGCCTGGTCTGCAAGGTCATGGAATGTATCATCATGGAACTTATAAACAAAGACAATGGTAATCTCCAAACTCTGGACCCACCCAGTTCGGGTTTGTAAAAGGCAGATCATGTCTCCTAAACCTGACAGACTTCTTTGAAGCAGTCACCAAAGCCGTAGACGAGGGTAAGGTGGTTCACACAGCCTATTTAGATCTTGCCAAGGCTTTCAACACCATCCCCAACTCTGGAATTATAGATAAACTTACTAAACTAGGTATAAATCCCTATGTCACAAGATGGGTTGCCAACTGGCTCACTGACAGAACCCACACTGTGAAAGTAGCAGACTCCAAATCCGACTTCAGACCAGTGACAAGTGGAGTACCACAGGGTTCAGTCCTCGGTTCTCTCCTGTTTGGTATCTACTTCTCTGAAGTACAGGCTAACACCGAAGGTCTTTGGCTAATAAAGTTCGCAGATGACTGCAAACTAGGAGCCATAATCAAAACTCCTAACGATGTGGACATCCTACAAAAGGGCCTCACTGAGACAGATGCCTGGTGTCAAAGCCATGGCCTCAAGCTCAATGCCAAAAAGTGCATTGTTATCCCCTTTGGTAAAAACTCTGTACCCATGAACTACAACATAGGCGGTAGTATACTTAACACCAAAAGTGTGACAAGAGACCTTGGGACACAGGTGGACAGTAGTCTCTCCTTTGATAATCACATCGCCACAGTAGTCAGGAAATCCTTCTATGTCACACATCTTGTCAAAAAAAGTTTTTTTTCATCCAGAAAAAAGAGGTCATTGTTCCCCTCTACTCATCACTCATTAGACCCATTATAGACTACAACACCCCTTTTCGTATGTCCCTCACAAGACATCTACAACAACTGAAAGGCCGCAGAAATACCTCACAAAGAGGATTACTGACCTCAAACAGATGCCCTACGCAGACTGTCTCAAACAACTCCAGCTTTACTCCGTTGCATATCGCGTACTCAGAGATGATCTCTGCCTAACATATAAAGCTATGTCAAACCCAGAGCTGTTGGACATGCTCCACTTAAAGAAATCCCAATCCCTCTGAGCTACACGCTTTAGGGACCTAAACCTTGTCACCAGAATAAACAGAACATGCCGGAGGGATAGATTCTGGTCCCAGAGACTTTCCATACTCTGGAATAAACTACCTATCTATATCAAACAAAACTCCTCATTAACACTCTTCAAGAAAAATCTTAATGATTGGATGGGAAATAGGAAATTCACCCCGGGGATCACTTCTGTGGCTCTGCAATATTTTTTTGGGTGGCAAAAGCCAGGGTAACTTTTTGGCTGGGCTTGTATAGGCCCTAGGGCCGATAGCCTAGTACCTACCTATGAATCTATGTAACCAATGGAACTATCTGCCAATGATGTAGTTATGTCACACTCTTTAAATTTCCACTATTGTAAACAATTCTTTTGTTTATTACAGCAAGGTATTATGTATGTTAACACTGCAATTAGTATGTATGCTTTTTGTACAGTAGTTCTATTCTTTCTGTTTTTCTTAATAATCTTGTACTGTTAAAAAATGGAGCTTCCCCCCGGCCTCCACTGAAAATGGGAAGCTTGAGCAGTCGGTATTTCCCAGTAAACAAATGTAAAATAAAATAAAAAAGGAAACATACATGAACCGAACATTACTCATATCTCTCTCTCTCTTTTTTTTTTTTTTTTTTTTTATAAGGATTACATTTATACTGACGTTTTACAGGTCATGTTTAAAAGTGCAAAAAAAGAAGTTATGTACTCACCATAACGTTCCAGGTGAGTTGTCCGTCTTGCCTTCATTCTGTACTGGTGGGTTTGGAAATGATCCTCACTTCCAACTCAGCCATTTACAAAAGCTCGAGGTCTCCAGCTAGCTCATGGCTTACTCCCTATCCCATGATGCTCAAGGGAATTCCCCAGATCTTGTTTGCTGGTATACTAATATGTGCTTATAAAAGATTTGTTATTATTTTACAAGCCAAGAAGAGGGTAAGAGAATATTAGATGCCAAATAGCAACCTCTCGATCCTCCAGGAGCAAAAGGCTGTGGGGTGGGATGTAAGAATGAAGGCAAGATGGACAACTCACATGGAATGCTGTAAGTACATAGCTTCTTTATGTGATGTTGTCCTGTCATGCTTTCATTCTGGACTGGTGAGACAGGGTCCCTAGCACCATCTTTCTTGGGTGGCTCACAGGAGAATATTCTTCAGACAGTGGACCCAAAAGAGGCCCTGTCTCTGGAGGCCAAATCCACTTTGTAATGAGTGATAAAGGTATAAGGCCTTGCCCTTGTTGCTGCAGTGCAAATGGTATCAATTGGCAGTTCTAAACGAAAAGCAGATGAGGTAGAAATAGCCCTAGTAGAATGAGCTCTTATTTTGCCTGGACGTTGTTTGTTTACAAACTGGTAGGTGAATATAATGCAATCTGACAACCATCTGGACAGAGTGGTTTTTGTTACTGGAGCACCTTTCCTGCAGTCTGAAAAGGATACAAACAATCGGTCAGTCTTTCTAAAGTCCTTTGTTCTGTGTAAGTAGAAACGTAATTGTCTATGTACATCTAGTTGGTGTAACATATATTCTGCCTTATTGCCATACTTGGGGAAAAAACTGGTAAGTCTATGGACTGGTTTAAGTTTGATTCTAAGTATACATTGGTAGAAGGGATAGATTTGTATGAAGTGAGATTCTGTCCTTATGGAATAGTATACAAGGACTTTTGATGGACAACGCTTGTAACTCCAAAACTCTCCCAGCTGAAGTGATAGCTACTAAGAACATTGTCTTCCAGGTTAAGAACTTTAGGTCACAGGATGATGCAGGTTCAAAGGGAGAATGGATTATACAGGATAATACAAAATTTAGTTTCCATGGGGGTAGAGGTGGTTTAATGGGTGGTTTTAACAGGTTAGCACCTCTCAAGAAAGCTTTGCAAAGTCTGTGGGACATAATATTCAGACCCCTTCTCCAAAATGGAAATTAGAGATTGCTGCTAATTGAGCTCGAATAGTAGTTGCAGCTGCCCCTTCCTGAAAAAGGTTTGCTAAGAATTCCAGTATGGAGGGTACAGGTGCAGAGAAAGGGTCAATATGATATTCCAAGGCCCAGGAGGAAAATATTTTCCATTTGCTGAGATACAAGAAGATTATGAGAAAAAATCAGGATAGGTTGCACTGAAGGTGAAAGGTCAGGTAGCTTGGCTATGTTTGGAATTGGAGAAGCCATGCTTTCAACTTGAGTGTTTGAAGAGATGGATGGAACATTCCAGATGGTCAAGACAGAAGATCTGAAACTGGGTCCAGAATCCAGGGCTCTTCCTGAAGACGAGGCCAGTATGAGGCGACAAGTATTAAGGTCTTTCCCAATGCGCTGGCTTTCTAAAGAACTTTGAGTATCAATGGAAAAGGAGGAAAGGCATAGAGAAGACCTGAGGGCCAATCGTGTACAAGCGCATCCCTTGGGGACTCCCCCAGAGGGGGAATTAGGGCAAAGTAGCTGCTGCATTTGGCATTCATGGACATGGCAAAAAGGTTGCAGCAAGGCTGGCCCCATTTTCGGAAAATCATTTCCGCTCTGTCTTGTTTCACAGACCACTCATGAGGCATCAGTATTGCCCTGCTGAGTTTGTTTGCTATCATGTTGGATTTCCCCGGGATGTGTGTTGCTACTAGAAAGCGTTGGGAGGAGGTTACCCACTGCCATACTCTCAGGGCCTCTCAACAAAGGGGGCAAGATCTGGTTCCTCCTTATTTGTTTATATACCATACGGCTGACATACTGTCCATTTAGATCGCAATCATTCCTAGCGGAAGAGAGTCCTGAAATGCCTGCAACACAAGAAGCACTGCTCTCATCTCTAGGACACTGATGTGCAAGTGGGCCTTGTGATCCTGCCAAGTGCCTTAGACTGTCCTTCCATGAAAATGCCCCCCCCCATCTGGGAAGCATCTGTGGTCAATGTGGCTAGCGATTGTGGAAGAACAGAAGGTCGACCTAAATCACTTGATTGGAGTGAAGCCCTCAACGAAGGTCTCTTCTGCAAGATTCTGTTAACATGATCTAGTGTGACATTGGAAATTCCTGCAAGGACCACTGGGTGAACAATAGCCACTGTAACATTCTCATGTGCAACTGCACTAACGGAATTATGTTTATCGCTGCTGCCATGATGCCTAGTACTTTTAAAACTATCCTTACCTGAATCTTCCTTTTGAAAAGAAGGTCTACAACCTGTCGCCAAAGGACTTGTACTCTTTCTGGGGGAAGCTTTACCATAATTTTTTGTAGTGTCTAAATATGCACCTATAAAAACAATATGTTGAGATGGCAATAAGGGAGATTTTTCGTAGTTTACTGTGATCCCTAAATGAGAATAGAGTATCAGTGAGGTGTCTCTTGCTTCTGTTAGTAGATGCTTGGTGGTGGAACTTAGGAGACAGTCGTCTAGATATGGAAACACTCGGAATCCTAAATATCTCACGTGAGCCATAACTACTGCCATATATTTGGTGAATACTCTGGTGGCTGTAGTGAGACCAAAGAGCAGAATTCGAAACTAGCAGTGACTGGATCCCAGCCAAAAGCACAGATGACTCCTGGATGGCCTGTCCATTTTTATGTGGTAGTACATATCCTGGAGGTATATAAAGCACATCCAATTGTCTTTTCCCAGAAAGGGTATGAACTATCAACTGCAGTGTTACCACTCGGAACTTTGTCTTTGTTACAGATTTGTTCAATCTACTGAGATCCAGTATGGGTCTCCAGTCCCCTGTTTTCTTTGCAACTAAAAAGAACCTTGAGTAAGTCTCGGATCCTATTTGGTCTGTGGGGACCACTTGGATGACTCTCTTTTCCAGCAACTTCTGTATTTCTAGGCTTGCTTGTTTCCTGTCACTGGGTGGAAAAACTGGAATATTTTTTAATGCGTGTGGTGGGAAAGGAAAAGGGTATGGAGTAACCTCTGGATATGATGCTTTCTACCCATTTGTCTTTTATTTTTAGCCAGGCATCTGGGTACTAGGATAAGCGACCCCCAACTGCCTCCAGAGAAGGACAGATGGGCCTCCTTTCAGGAGCACTGAAAGGGCTTATCAAAGAAGGATTCTGTCTCCCTGGTTCCTTGGACCCCCTCTGCAACATGGTTGGCATCTTCCATTACTGCTTCACCCTCTGCCCCTGGGGGAAGACTCACCACGTGTGTCTTGAAAAACTCTCTGGGACTTTCAAAACTGCATTCTTCCTCCCTTCTGACCTTATGGATAAGGCCTAGAAGGTAGGGAAAAATGGACTCCAACGGCAGAGAAAGTATTTCCTTCCTGTTCACACCTGGTTAGTTTGTCTTTGACCTTAGGCCCGAACAATTATGAGCCATCAAAGGGGGCATTAATAAAGGAAGACTTAAAGGGCTCTGCAAAGTTACACAAGCACATCCAGGAATGCCTGCTAAGGGAAATTCCTGAACCTGCTGCCCTACTCGCTCCATCAGCTGCATAGGGAATGAGCCTCATGGATGAGTTTACCATTGATTTCAAGGTGGAGAGCTGGGAGGACACTTTATCTGATACCCCCCCAGCTACTGAACCATGGAGAGTATCTTCTAGCTCCTTCAGGAGATCTCTCTGCAACCTAGTAAAGTGTGTAAGATAATTCAGGGACCTGAGTGTAAAGGTCGCTAAAGAAAACATGTGCTTCCCATATCTGTCCATCGTATGCGACTCTTTGTTTGGGAGATGGACAGAAGAGGGCATCTCTGACAACTCCTCCTTGGAGGCCACTGCCACCGCCACCATAGCATCTACTTGGACACCTTTTGTAAGGAAGCTTTTATCCCGAGGGGATGTGATGAATTTATTTAGCCTCTGGGGGACAAGCTCCACTGAATCTGGAGACCCCCCACGCCTTTCGACAAACTAAATCCATAAGTTCATCGAAAGGCGGAGATTCCAAAGTAGTGGAAGAGTGAGACCCAAAAGACTTAAGGTAAACAGACTCGTCATCAGAAGGGTTGATTGGCTTCCAGCCACCTCTCTGCTTAAGAATTTTTAGGATGTCTGCAAAGGAGACATCCTCAGAAGGCAACCGTGGGAACCCTTCTGACTCATCGAGGTCTGTGTCAGATGTGATTGACTCTTCTGAGAAGCCCAGATGCTTCCTTTTGCATAATTTCTTGCGAGGGACCTCTTCAGAAGGGTTCACCCACTAGAACATCTTGAGGCCTTGGGTCTCCAAGTCTGCGTGGAATCAGTTGTGCTGAAATGGACACCAGTGCCTTTGGGGGAGGAATGACTGGATCTGAAAGTGGAGCTGCCAGTGGGGACAGTGCCCTCTTCGTCACTTTGAAAGCCCCCGTCCATGATCTGAAGAAGCTCCTGGTTCTGAAGAACTAGAAGGCTTCCCCAGTACCAAGGGGGTTGGCTCCGAAGCTGATGTAGGAGCTGAGCTCACCCATGCCGAGGCCCCAAGAGGCAAGTTCAGATCTGACAACTGTCTGATCCGTATGTCCTCCCTGGACCCAACCAGAGAGGATTGGCTCTGAGACTGCTTGAGCTCAGACGGCACCGAGGAAGCCAGAGTGGTAGCTGGGGCCGAAGATCCTGGAATAAGTCTAGGCTCCGATGGTTCCACTACAATCAGCTCCATGCATTGTGGCTCTGAGGCCCCGAGGAGGATCAGAGGAGGAATCAATGGTGATGGGATAGGTTCACTCGGTTCGGAAACTCTCTGGGTTGGCTATGACAATAATTTGGCTAGCGCTGGTGTACTTACAAGTCTCTGCATCACACGATCCACATCATCTTCTGACAAACTCCTGGAGAATCGAGAAGAGAGGACAGGAGATCTTGACCTTTGTAGAACTGGCGATCTTAATGTAGCAGAAACCAACTTCAGTACTAGGGACCAGCTCCACGCCTGCAATACCAATGGTTCCAAAACAGGAAGAGCTGGCAGAGGTTGATGGTTTTTCAGGCCTGAAGATTTCGGATCTGATGAAGACATTTTTGGCAATTTGCTAGTAGGTTCAGCTTGATCTGATGAGGTGTGCTTGATTTTTCAGATTTAGAAGCAGGGGAAGGGGTTTGCTTTTTAACAGTCTGACCTTCTTCTAAGGCTTCTTAAAAAGAACTCTTCAACAATCGCCTCAGCATCAGCTTATTTTTCTGTTTGAAGAGAACCCTCGAACTAAATGAGTGGAGTATAGAGCAAGAGGGGCGAGGGGGCTGGCATAATGGTTAAGGTGTTCACCTTAAAGATACAAGGTGCAGGGTTTGATTCTCACATGGGGTAATTGGTTAGGCTTAAAATGGCCCAAAGGGGCAGTTAGCCTAGCACTAATCTATGAATCTAAAACTCTTGCAAGTGTACTGCTCCAAGGCAGTACACACAGTCAGTATGGCTATCAGTAATGACATTGTCTGAGAGAACTAGGAACACTTCTTAAACCCCGAAGCTTTAGTGTCATTTAATTGTTTAGAGATATTAACAGGAAAAACACAACTATTATTTAGAAGCAATAACATTCTTCTGTTTACAGACTAAGCAGCTCTCTAACTCAAATGAGCTATCTAGATAAAGGAACAGAACAAATCATTTTTTTTTAATAAGCAGAAATAATAGCACACCCACACTGCAAAAAGCCCTCTAACTTTAATGGGCTGAGCCACTCTCTTAACATAAACAAGTTGGCTTGGGAAATGTCAAAACTAGTTTCCTTAACAGTAAATAACCAACACACACAAAAAAGATATTTCAAATGAAAAGGTTTAGGAAAGGAATAGCTTATAAGCAAATATATATCAGATGAACTAACAATGAACTATTTACACACACCAAACTTAACAGTTCAAGGAACAATAAGCCTAAATAACTGTTATTTAAAACACACGCACACAGAAAACCTGGGATAGGGTCGAAAATTTGGGCCTTGAGATAAACAACGGCCCCAGAGAAAAAACAGTAAGGTAACAGACACAGTCTAAAACTGTAACAAACAAAGTTAAGCAATTAACCAAAGTAACTGCCAAGAATTTTAATTAAAGGAAGGAAATACAAGTTTTAAAGATATTATAACAATGTAAAGCAAATGTAGCCACAGCCAGTTGTGAAACACCTGATCTGTTTACTGGCAAACAAGATCTGGAGAATTCCCTAGAGCATCATGGGATAGGGAGTAAGCCATGAGCTAGATGGAGACCTCGAGCTTTTGTAAATGGCAGTCAGTTCAGAACCCACCAGTACAGAATGAAGGCAAGACAGGACAACATCACATCAACCTTTTTTCTATAAAAAAAAAAAGTGGTATCATGCATCTTTACGCATAAGAACACTTCTTATACTAAAACAAAAAGTCATTTCTCACCCACTTACAAATAAAATGCTTTTAAAAAATGCTTCTGAACATAAAAGACTAAATGCATTGAACCATATAAATGCACTGAACCATATTTATGGCCTTAAATTAAGTTTGGCAAAAAAATGCGAATGTTAACAGTTAGACAATTGCATAACAATTTACAATTACTTACCCTAGGCTAATCCAGCATAATTAGAGCTGGAACCCAAAGTGACTTAAGGGCCTCCTACCCCCTATGAATATTAATTTTGTGCCTTTAAACATGGTCTTTAATAGCCTGACATCTACCTTATCTGCAAGGAGTCCAGCTTAATTTTCACCACAATGAAATAAAATCCTATTTTTTTGCAAAAACTTAAAAGTTTCACAGTTAGTGCAGCAACTCTGTTTTGGGGGTCATACATGTCCCTTCCGAAAATGTTTATACTCAATGGTAACAGTTCAGATCAAACAAATTTTAAATGATTTCTGGCTCCTCTTTGGAAAATGATATAAAAATTTCACAAACTGAACAGCTTAAACCATTCTTAACTATGCAAAAGGTTAATTTATTCAGACTCAAAAGATAGGCAAGATAGGAGCAGCACAGAAATATAAGTTTGCATTCACAGTCACCGGTACTCTGCTCAATAGTTCAGGCAAGTTAGTGTACACAAGTTTAAGACAAGTTATTTATACATAAAAACCATCAATATGACAAGAATGCATTGCCAAGATGTTTCACGATGGAAAGTGTTCAACAATATTTAGCAAAGACTACATTATAATAAAAAAAACATCTGCTATTTCATTATTAGAATTGATTTTTCAATTTTATCCAAACAAGATGCCTGTAATTTAACTACTTATATCTTGAAGGGCATTGCAAAAACAGGGAAGCTAAAGCTGTTTACAAAGACAGATATTCTTGTATGTGTACAGCACCTTATAAGATATCTACATTCAGAGACTGTACTAACCTACACCTCACTTTGCCTACACCTATACATATATATATATATATATATATATATACATACATATATATATATATATATATATATATATACATACACACACACACAAACATAGGTACACACATATGCATTTATGTATGTGTGTGTGTGCGTGTATGTGTGTATATGTTTGTGTGTGTGTGTGTGTGTGTATATATATATATATATATATATATATATATATATATATATATATATACATGTATAGTGGGTATAAAAAGTGTACACACATCTGTTAAAATGCCAGGTTTTTGTGATATAAAAAAAATTAGACCACAATAAATCATTTCAAAACTTTTCCCACCTTTAATGTGACCTATAACATGTACAATTCAGATGAAAAACAGACAAATCTGTTAGGGGAAAAATATAAAAAAAAAATAAAAAACATACAATAAGCTGGTTGGATAAGTGTGCATACCCTTAAACTTATACTTTGCTGAAGCACATTTTGACCTAATTACAGCATTCAATCATCTTGGGTAGGAGTCTATCAGCATGGCAAATCTTGACTTGGCAATATTTGCCCACTCTTCCTTGCAAAGGCGCTCAACATTTGTCAGACTACGAGGGCATCTCTTGTGCACAGCCCTCTTCAGGTCACCAAAAAGATTTTCTATTGGATTTAGGTCTGGGTTCTGGCTGGGCCATTCCAAAACTTTAATTTTCTTCTGGTGAAGCTATTCTTTTGTTGATTTGGATGTATGCTTGGGGTCACTGTCATGTTGAAAGGTGAAATTCCTCTTTATCTTCAGCTTTCTAGCAGAAGCCTGAAGGTTTTGGGCCAAAAGTAACTGGTATTTGGAACAGTTCATAATTTCCTCCACCTTGACTAAAGCCCCAGTTCCAGATGAAGAAAAGCAACCCCAAAGCATGATACTGTCACCACAATGCTTCAAAGATGGTGCTTTTTTTGTGATGCAAAGTGTTATTTTTGTGCCAAACGTACCTTTTGGAATTGTGGCCAAAATGTTCAACCATGGTCTCATCAGACCATAACACATTTTCCCACATGCTTTTGGGAGACGATGTATTGTTTTGCAAATTTTAGCCGGGCCTGGATGTTTTTCTGTTTAAGAAAAGGCTTCCATCTTGCAATCCTACCCCATAGTCCAGACATATGCAGAATACAGGAGATTGTTGTCACATGTAACACTGTATTGCTACTTAATGCCTTGTAATAATCCTGTAACATTGTTTAATGATAATTCATAATGAAAATTGTATAATATGTTGAAACTTTTCTCCCCGGGCGTCCGCTGAAAATGAGCTCTTCAGCTCAGACAGACAATACCGGTCAACAAATGTAAAATAAAATAAATGTAGTACACAACCAGTACTTGCCAGAAATTCCTGCAGCTCCTTCAGTGTTGCTGTAGGTCTCCTGCCAGCTTCCCTGACCAGTTTTCGTCTGGTCTTTTCATCAATTTTGGAGGGATGTCCATTTCATTGCAACGTCACTGTTGCCCCATATTTTCTCCACTTTTTGATGATTGTCTTCACTGTGTTCCAAGGTATATCCAATGCTGTGGAAATTTTTTTGTACCCTTCTGACTGATATCATTCAACAATGAGATCCCTTTGATGATTTGTAAGTGTTCTACGAACCATGGCTTTTGCTGTAGCAGGCAACTGAGTAAATGTCAGGAAAATCCTACTAGGACAGCTGAACTTTATTTGGGGTTAAATCAGTCTCTTTAATTGATGGCAAGTGTGTACTCAAGACTGATTGTTGTAATTAAATCAAAAAGTCCTGAACAAAGTAGTAGTTTAAGGGTGTGCACACTTATGCAACCATCTTATTGTACGTTTTTTATTTTTTATATTTTTCCCCTAACAGGTCTGTTTGTTTTTCAATTGAATTGTACAGGTTATAGGTCAAATTAAAGGTGGGAAAAGTTTTGAAATGTTAATTTGGTCTTATTTTTTTATATCACAAAAACCTGGCATTTTAACAGGGGTGTCTACACTTTTATAGCCTGTGTGTGTGTGTTTATATATATATATACATATATATATATATATATGTATATATATATATATATATATATATATATATATATATATATATATACATACGTATAACACACACACATACACACACATATATATATATATATATATATATAGATAGATACATAAATATACACACATATATATGCATATGTATGTATGTATACATACACACACACACACATTATATATATATACACACACACATACATATGTGTGTGTGAGGAGAAGAGAGGAGAAAGGCTAGGACTGTGGTAGTGAGGGTCGGAACTTTGAATGTTGCCAGTATGACTGGTATAGGAAGAGAGCTAGCCGATATGATGGACAAAAGGAAGGTTGGCATATTGTGTGTGCAAGAGACCAGATGGAAGGGGAGTAAGGCTAGGTGTATCAGAGGTGGGTTCAAATTGTTTTATCATGGTGTGGACGGGAGGAGAAATGGCGTAGAAGTTATCCTGAAGGAACAGTATGCTAAGAGTGTTTTCGAGGTGAAAAGAGTGTCAGATAGAGTGATGTTTATGAAGCTGGAAATTGATGGTGTAATGATGAATGTTGTTAGTGCATATGCTCCACAAGTTGGGTGTGCTATGGAGGAGAAAGAAAAATTTTGGAGTGAGTTGGATGAAGTGGTGATGACTGTACCCGAGGGTGAGATAGTGGTGATTGGAGCAGATTTCAATGGGCATACTGGTGAGGGGAACAGAGGGGATGAGGAAGTGATGGGTAGGTATGGTGTTAAACAAAGGAATGCAGAAGGTCAGATGGTAGTGTATTTTGCAAAAAGGATGGACATGGCTGTGGTGAATACGTATTTTAACAAGAGGGAGGAGCATAGGGTGACATACAAGAGTGCAGGAAGATGCACACAGGTGGATTATATCTTATGTAAGAGGGCCAGTTTGAAGGAGATTGGAGGCTGTAAAGTGGTGACCGGGGAAAGTGTAGTTAGGCAGCATAGGATGGTGGTTTGTAGGATGGCATTGGTGATCAAGAAGAGGAGGAGTGCAAGGGCAGTACCAAGGATCAAATGGTGGAAATTGAAAAAGGGTAATTGTGATGCGGAGTTCAGGGATGAGTTAAGACAGGCACTGGGTGGCAGTGAAGAGTTACCAAATAGCTGGGTAACTACAGCAGAGCTAGTAAGGGAGACGGCTAGAAAGGTGCTTGGTATGACATCTGGACAGAGGAAGGACGACAAGGAGACATGGTGGTGGAATGAGGAAGTATAGGAGAGTATACAGAGAAAGAGGTTGGCAAAGAAGAACTGGGATTGTCAGAGAGATGAAGAAAGTAGACAGGAGTATAAGGGAATGAGGTGCATGGCAAAGAGAGAGGTGGCTAAGGATAAGGCATATGAAGAGTTGTATGAAAGGTTGGACACTAAGGAGGGGGGAGAAAAAGACCTGTACCGATTGGCTAGACAGAGGGACCGAGCTAGGAAAGATGTGCATCAGGTAAAGGTGATAAAGGATACTGAGTGGAAACATACTCACAAGCAAGGAGTGTGTGTTGAGGAGATGGAAAGAGTACTTTGAGGGGTTGATGAATGAAGAGAATAAGAGGGAGCAAAGGTTGGATGATGTGGGGATAGTGAATCATGAAGTACAATGGATTAGCAAGGAGGAAGTAAGGATAGCTATGAAGAGGATGAAGAATGGAAAGGCTGTTGGTCCAGATGACATACCTGTGAAAGTATGGAGGTGTTTAGGTGAAATGGCAGTGGAGTTTTTAACCAGATTGTTTAATGAAATCTTGGAAAGTGAGAGGTTGCCTGAGAAATGGAGAAAAAGTGTTTTGGTACAGATTTTTAAGAATAAGGGTGATGTGCAGAGCTGTAGTAACTACAGAGGGATTAAACTGATCAGTCACAGCATGAAGTTACGGGAAAGAATAGTGAAAGCTATGTTAAGAAAACAGATGATGATTAGTGATCAGCAGTATGGTTTCATGCCGGGAAAGTGTTGATGGAGAAGTACAACGGTCAGAAGGAGTTGCATTGTGTTTTTGCAGACTTAGAGAAAGCATATGACAGGGTGCCTAGAGAGGAGTTGTGGTATTGTATGAGGAAGTCGGGAGTGTCAGAGAAGTATGTAAGAGTGGTACAGGATATGTACGAGGGTAGTGTGATAGCGGTGATGTCTGCGATGGGAGTGACGGATGCGTTTAAGGTGGAGATGGGATTACATCAAGGATCAGCTCTGAGCCCTTTCTTATTTGCAATGGTGATGGACAGGTTGACAGACAAGATCAGTCCCTGTGGACTATCATGTTTGCAGATGACATTGTGATCTGCAGTGAGAGTAGGGAACAGGTGGAGGAGACCCTGGAGAGATGGAGATATGCTCTAGAGAGAAGAGGAATGAAGGTCAACTGGACTAAGACAGAATATATGTGTGTGAAAGAGGGAGGATAGAGGAATGGTGAGGATGCAAGGAGTAGAGGTGGCGAAGGTAGATAAGTTTAAATACTTTGGATCAATAGTTCAGAGTAATGGTGAATGTGGAAGAGAGGTGAAGAAGAGAGTACAGGCAGGATGGAGTGGGTGGAGAAGAGTGTCAGGAGTGATTTGTGACAGACTAGTACCAGTAAGAGTGAAAGGGAAGGTCTACAAGAGGGTAGTGAGACCAGCTATATTATATGGGTTGGAGACAGTGGCAATGACAAAAAGGCAGGAGTTTGAGCTGAATGTGGCAGAGTTAAAGATGTTAAGATTTGCACTGGGTGTGACAAGGGTTGACAGGATTAGGAATAAGCATATTAGAGGGTCAGCCCAGGTTGGAAGGTTTGGAGACAAAGCCAGAGAGGCAAGATTATGTTGGTTTGGACATGTGCTGCGGAGGGATGCTGAGTATATTCGGAAAAAGATGCTAAGGATGAAGCTACCAGCTAACAGGAAAAGAGGAAGGCCTAAGATAAGGTTTATGGATGTGGTGAGAGAGGACATGCAGGTTGTTGGTGTGGCAGAGGACAGGAAGAAATGGAAACAGATGATCCGCTGTGGCGACCCCTAATGGGAACAGCCGAAAGAAGATGATGATGATGTATATATACATACACAAACACACACACACACACATATATATATATGAAGTTTACTGCATTTTAGTGTATATTCCCTAACAGCAAGATAAAAAAAGACTCCACTGGCATTTTGTGGTCCTTGGACTGCCTTAGGTTGGTAACAATGTTTTGCATAGTTTCTATAGGAAATATGTATGATGCTGTAGTATGAACCAGGATGACCACGAACAGTTAGCATGCATGATCATCCAAAGTGTTTAGAAACCTTTGGCCAACTCTACTGGTATAAAGGATAAAGCCCTGACTATGGACCAAGCGACCTGAGTATGACTAGTGGCTCAGGCAACTGTCAAGAATGGCATGAGGAAAATGGGTGTGCCTATCCATCTCCACAACACCTTGGACGACAGACAACAGCATAAAGGATGGCTTGGATGCGTGTGTTCAGCCACCAAACCACAAATGCAGTAGACATGGAGTGAGTGCATGTGACAACAGTAGTGATGTCAGTCACATGTCCTACACCCAGGAGAGACATTTGAATACATAATAAATATGACCTCACTGCCACGATGCCAGCAATGGTATAAATTACCAATTAAGCTGCCAGTATGATATCTACCCTGGTCAGCTCTTGCCATCACTGGGGAATAACAAGGACTGGGAATAAATGGGCTTGGTTGATAGAGGAGGACTGATAGTTGTAAGTAAAACAGGAAAAGGCACATAGAAATATATGCTTGGAAATGTGTGTGGATGTGCTGCTCATGGAGCTGTACCCATTCCAAACTTGACTATCATAGATTTTCTCCTCACTGATCAATTAATGCTACTGCACGTGTTGTTTGATGACATGCACATTTATATAATTGCTTAGCTTTTCACAGTACATTCATGTTGGACTCTGATCTTTATTATCACACGTCATACAAAAAATAAAAATCTAAGGTCTGCGCCTTAGGAAAAAAAGGGGGAATGGAGGGTGGGAAACCAGGACTGCTAAAGTGAATATACACGAACATCTACATTTATGGTTAGTATACACAACTGTACTATGTTCTTCGTGTTTCACTGTTGCAGTCCTCACATATGGGTCGCCTCCCAAAGCCCAGTAAGAGGACAAAGGGGGGAGGAAGGATCACAGATTAAGGGTTGGTAAGGAGGCCCTGCAAAACTGTAGAGGCAAAACCAGCCCTGGATTTAGAAAACAAAGGTAGATTGTAATGCTTTGTGAAAGTATGAACAGAAGACCAAGTAGCGGCTTCTAGAATGTCCTTAGTAGGTACACCTCTCAGAAATGCTGCAGAGTAGAGGCTGCTCTAATAGAATGGGTCCTAATACCCTGAGGGGGAACCTTCCCATGCTGCAGGTAACAAAAGTGAATACAATGAGCAATCCATCTGAAGATGGTTTGTTTTTAAATAGCTTTACCCTGAGCCCCAGGAGCAAAACTAACCAATAACTGTTCAGATTTTCGAAAGGATTTAGTCCTAAGTAAAATCTCAGCTGTCTATGCACATCAAGAGAGTGCAGAATACTTTCTCCTTTATTTTGGGGATTGTTGAAAAATGTAGGCAGGTGAATAGACTGGTTAAGGGTTAAACTGGAAACCACCTTAGGCATAAAGGAGGGATTGGTTCTCAGAGAAACCCGATCTGAATGAAAAATAATGAAAGGTTCTACTGCCATTAAGGCTTTCAGCTCGGATACCCTTCTAGCTGAAGTAATAGCTAAAAGGAAAGCAGTCTTCCAGGACAGAAACTTCAAATCTGCAGAGGCAGCTGGTTCAAAGGGAGGCAAAGTAATTTTTCCAGGACAAAATTAAGATCTCAAGCAGGAGTAGGAGCTCTTCTGGGAGGTCTAAGATTACTAGCTCCCCTCAGGAACTGCTTCATCAAGGGGTGAGAAAAAATGGGTTGCTCAAAAGAACAATGAGCTGAAAATTGCTGAAGCGTGAATTTTGATTGAAGAAAAGGAAAGTCTACCATTAAGCAGTCCTGCTATGTAGTCAAGAATGAGTGAAAGAGAAGGATGAGAAGAGTCTTCTCCTTTAGCTAGCATCCAAGAGAAAAATCTTTTCCATTTACTTGCATAGGATTTTCTTGTGCTAGGCCTCCTGGCCTCATGAAGAACTTCAACCACCTGTTGGGAAAGATTTAAAGTATTAGCCAGGCAGTTAGATGCATAGTTTGAAGATGAGGACGAAGGAACTTTCCCCCTCCCTGAACCAACAGATCTGGTACTAGAGGAAGATGCCAAGGGTGAACCTGGGAAAGGCTGCAAAGGAGGGGATACCAATTCTGCCTGGGCCAATCTGGAGCTATCAGAATAGCTGTTGGTTTTTCATCCCTTATCTTTAGTAGCACTCTGGGAAGAAGAGGTTGTGGAGGGAATGCATAAACTGAGAGATGTGTCTATGGGAAGGACAACACATCCACCCTCCAAGCTTTGTTGTGAAACTCCCTGGTGCAGAAGGTTGGAAGGAGATGATTGGTGTGAGAGGAGAAAAGATCCACTTGTGGGGTGCCCCAATGATCAGTGATGCGATGGAAAATGCCCCTGTTCAGTTGCCATTCGCGAGGATCCAGAACATGTAGGCTCAATTGATCCGCCAAGGAGTTTAGCCTACCTGGAAGATACTGGGCTATTAGATGCAAGCCCATGGATGCTGCTATGGACCATAGTCTCATGCTTTGTCTGCACAAGGGCTAAGAGTGAATCCCCCTTTACTTGTTGATGTACCACATAACTGTGGTATTGTCTGTCCTGATCAGCAGAGTCCCAGGGTAGAGTAGGTCCTTGAAAGCCAGCAAGGCCTGCTGCACTGCCATCAATTCTTTTAAGTTTATGTGCAGAAGAATCTGCTGGGTGCTCCAAGTCCTCTGTATGCCCCTGCCCTCCAGATGAGACCCCATGCAACATCTGGGGTGTCTATGATGAGAGTCTGGCTGGCAGGCGGTGGGCGGAAAGGCAGACCCTTGTTCTGAGAACAGGCTGTCGCGCACCAGAAGAACTCCATTTGTAGACAGGGAATCAGGGGAAGAATCAAGTCTAAGTCCTGTGTGTTGACACCAAAGATTCTTGAGTTACCACTGGTTTTCTCATATGCAGCCTTGCATATGGGATCATCAAAATACATGAAGCCATGAACCCCAGTGCTTGCAGGAATTGCCTTGCAGAGAGCTGGGTCATGCTTGCCAAGTTCATGAAGTAAGCGGAAAGATCTTCTTGCTTCTGTTGCGGGAGGAATACCATCTGGGTGGCTGTAGTCAGACTCGCTCCCAGGAAAACCATCTTCCTTGAAGGAACCAACTTTGACTTATTTTCGTTGAGAGTATAACCCAAAGAGGTGGAAATGTTCTTCACGAAATCCAAATCCTTTTCTAGTTGCTCTGGGGAATTTGCTTTAATGAGAAAGTCATCCAGGTAAGGATAAATCTGAATGTTTCTCTGCCTGCAGAAAGCAATGGCTGGAACTAGGCACTTCATAAAACTCTGGGAGCAGTAGATAAGCCAAAGGGCAATGCAGTGAATTGAAAATGTTGCTCCCCAGCCCTGAAGCGAAGGAACTGCCTGCAATTTTCCCTTATTGGGATGTGCAGATAAGCCTCCTTGAGATCCAAAGTTACCAGCCATGAATCCTTGCCCAGCATTGGTAGTAATTGTTGAAGGGTGAGCATCTTGAATTTGGAAATCGCCAGAAAAGTGTTTAGAATGGACAGATCCAGAATGGGGTGCCAGGTGCCCCCTTTCTTGGGTACCAGAAAAAGCCTTGAATAAAAACCTAGGCCTGCCTGATTTGCAGGAACTGGCTTTATAGCCCCCATAGTCAGTAGAGAAGAAATTTGAGTTTCTACCTCTGCTCTGAGAGTTCTGGGTATGTCTGGGTATCCTTGTAAAAGAGGGAAGGTGTGAAAGTAAAACTTGTAAGTCTTGTAAATCTTTGTCCTCCATCATGGAAGGAATATCCCCAAGTTTGGCCTTAATAACCTCCAAAGTATGCTGCTGATACTTAAGCATGTGAAAAAAACAATTCACGGATCTAATGGCAAGAGTTGCAGAAGTCTAGACTTTTTTACCCCACCTGTCCAAGGCCCTAGATTCCTTATCAGAAGGCACACGGTTTTTAGCAATAGTACCCTTAATACCCTCGCGGCCTTGAGAAATAATTTCTGGATCAGCAGTAGGGTTTTTAAAAAGGAATTGATGAGATTCAGGAACCCTGTAATACCTATCTGGTTTTCTGGGGGCAGGAGGAACAGAATTAAGAGTTAAAGAACTTTCCATGAAAACATCATCCACAACTTCCAAAACTAGAGGTACAGCCAGAGGCTTATGCTGTGGCAAATCTAAAAATTCCCAGATTCTTTTCTTAGACTGTGGAAAATCCTGATATTGCCATTTAAAATGCTCCCTAAGAGTATTCAAAGTATCCCCAAAGGAAAAATCCTCTGGAGGAGAGGCAGAAGGGATAAAGTCCTCAACATCAAAATCCTCAAAGCCAGAAAAAAGTTGAGAATTTCCTTCTTCACCAGCAGACATACTGGAAATCTCAGAATCGGAGACAGACAAAACATCAGGAGATAATTCCCTAGTCCTCTTTGAAGGGGGGGGGGTGAGAGCCCCTTATCAGGGAAAGAAGATCACCAGCCATCTTTACCAACTGGGACTGAGGTACAGGAGGGGAGGCTGATGCCTGCTTGTGAGTAGGTTTGCGGCGGGAATATTTACTAGCAATCCAGAGGGACTTGGGAGGCCTAGCAACTGCAGAAGTCTGAATTAAAGTAGTCGGTCTAGTTCTGGTCTCATGTTGAAAAGAAGAGGCATCAGAAGCCGGTGCCTGCAAAGCGGCTCTGGACCCACCTGAGACGGCGACAGGCGGAGGGTCTGAAGACGAAATAGCCTGTGGCATAGAGGACTCTGTAAAGGTCTCAGCAGAGGCTTGCGGCTGAAAATCTGTGGACTGCAGGGACTGTGAAAGCACCTTACTGAGTATCGCTGTGCTGACGACAATTTCACCGGTGTGTCGTCAGTAGATTTAACCCTAGGCCTGTTGCGGTCCTTGTCTTTGCGTTTCCTAGGTATATCTGAAGTCGGGATACCAGAAGACGCCATACCGACGAACTTAGGCCAGACTCTGAAATGCTTATACAAAATCCTAACGCTACAGCGTATGGTATGCGAGCTAAAGAAAGCACAGAGATCGCAGTTAGGGACGTCGTGCTCAAAGCCCAAACAAATTATACAACAGGAATGGAAATCTCGGTGCAGAATCTGTTTTCTACAGGCAAGACAGTTATTAACTTATCTGACATTCGTTAAAGCAACACAAGAGGATCCCAATGGGGTATTTATCTGAAGGTGTCTTCAACTTGGTAGTCAGAAAGCGAAACGAAGGTAAACGGCCGACCAGCACTAGTGCGAATTGCATCTGCTTCGGGCTCTGCAGCAAGAAGGATTGAGGAAATGGCATTGGCTGCCTCCCTTTATACCTGACGAACTGACATCAGTTTTACAACCAGCGACAGCCGATGTCATATACCAAGGACTCTGGTATTCGGGCCAATTGAGGGCTACTGGGAGACGGATAACCCATATGTGAGGACTGCAACAGTGAAACACGAAGAACATCTACACATCTGCCTTTAAAGTGAGCTGTTTTTTTCTTTACAGTACAGCAAGACTCTCAAATGTTGCTGTCAAGTTTTATAATATGCATTTCATTGCCATCTCTGGAAATGATTAATTCATTCATTCATTCTCCAATAATCAGCTTAATTTGATTCTCAGTTGTAGGAGAGGCAGATCCTATCCTAGCACACTGTAAATGCAAGGCAATAAAACTAATCCTGAATGGTGCATCAGCCCATCACAGGATGTACACACGTTCTTCTCATACATGACATTCACACACACACACAATTTGGAGGTTTGTCCTTCATGTGGAGCACCTGGCAAAACCCCTCAAGAAGGGCATGCAGATTCCATACATAAGGTATCCCAGATGAGAATTAAACTATATGATAAAGTAGTGCAATCATAATTTTACTATTTAATTTCTTCTAAAACAATTCATCTGCTTTCAGTAATACAATGGTTAGTCTGCAATTTCAATTTTGTTTTAATGACCATAGTAGCAGTAATCTTTACTAGATTAGAACGATCAGGACATTAAAGAGTTGACAATTTTAAGCTAATTAAGAGTAGTCAAAAGTAATGTAACTGATGGTTACTCCTGCAGGCTGACTGGGTTCATCTTGGATGTAGATAATGGGTGTCTCACCACCATGTGATATCACTGCAACCTGTGAATACTGTTATTCTTTTTCATCTACTATTATTAGTAGTAGTGTTTTTTTCTGACAAAAGAATTGTTTTAAATCAAACCTATTAGAAGCACAAGGCAGAATGCAATTTATATGCAGGAAAAAGTAATAATTTCAGAGAACATTCTCCCTTATCAACATACCTGACCCAACATTTTCATAGGTCATTCTGTAATTGCAGCTGTACTTCCTTACTTTGTGGATAATGCTGGAAATTTAATCAAGCCTGGTTGACATGGCCACTTATGCTTTGCATTCCTGATCAAATCCTGTAGGCATTAGTAAATCTCAGCATAACACATACCTCAAGTTTATATTAATGCTATATTAACCAAAAGTCAACAGTTATTTATTTTTTTAAGATTAACTTCCACCCTACTAAGCTGTGGCAATTGTAGAGTTAGTTTTTGCTTTCTGCTTTACCAAGTCACCTTTAGAAGTGTTGTATTTCATATGACTTTTAAAAGTACTGTTTGTTTTGCATACATAATTCAATGGTATATTATTCTGTTCTTACTAAGCATTAATCCTGGCATAAAAATTTACTTATCACACCCATCTTCAGACAATACTGATAAATGTTAAAAAGATATATCCACCCAACAGTATGAACATTGGCTCTAGATGATTTTCACTGTTGTTTTGGCACCATGGCTCCATGTGCAAAAATTGGAAAAAGGGGTTGTAGGTAGGTGGATGGATGTGATCTTTTGGTCTACTATATTTGCATTTTTTAAACAAAAAGATAAAACATAACCTTTTAGAATAAGAATGCAGGAATGTTAGTCTTAAATATAGTGATACATTTTTAGCTTTCCATTTTTATGCCACATTTTTAGGTTCACAGGTAAGTACTAGGCTAGCTGCCCTATTGGGCTATTTTAAGCCTTGTCAGTTCCCCTTTTATGCTCAAATTAACCTATCCCATTTGGTCAGAGATTGGCCTTACCCATCCCATGGTTGATAATTATATATTATCTCTAATGATAATAAATGGGATCATACCATAGAAACCCTAAGGGGTCCGATGTACGGGATAAAGCATTTAGAAGCTGCCTCTGCCCATTAGTAGTACAGGGACCAGCCCTGGGTAAATGTTTTTTTCCCATCCACAGATCCAAACTGCTCTTGAATATGGACACAGATGAGTTTTGTTTTATGTGGATGGGGTGCCTGTTCCAGACCAGCAGTATCCTCTGTGACATATACCTGTCCCTCCAAGCCCTTCTGTTGACATTGCAGAAGAGGTTTAGATCCCTAGACCTAGGATGTATGATGTTGTTTGACTTGCTGACATGCAGTAAACCAGCAGTAATGGGTCGGAGGATGCCTTGTATGGAACACACAGGTTACATCTTAGAATACTGTAAGATACGAGATGAGGCTCAATTCTTAATAGTTAGAATAAGAGGAGATGAGATAAAAATGGTGATGTATAAGCAATCAACAGGAAAGCCCCCAGGAACAGATGGTATTCTTTTGAAAGTTTGGAAGCTAACAGGGAAACCTAGTAAAGATCTGGAAGGCTTTGTTTAACAACAGTGGTGGCTGTAATACCTAAGAGTGTAATCCTAAAACATGCTTATAAACTGTTTATGTCTACAATGGCCAAAAGAATCACAAAGGTAATGCCAAAATTGATAGACATGAATCAATGTGGATTTGTGGAGGGGAGGTAAACATTTGACAACATTAACAGAAAGTACAGTTGTGTACACCTACCATAAATGTAGATGTTCGAGTGTCTTCACTGTTGCAGTCATGACTGTAATGTTCTCCCCTGCCGGCAGGCAGCCCTCGGTCGGCCAGAATCCCAAAGTCTGGGTCCGGCGTCGGCTGTTCAACCATGCTCCCTGACGTCAGAGCGCCAGGAGTACAAAGCTGACAGCCGACGCCATCTTCTCCAGTCTTTCTTGCCCCAGATGTCAGGAGTCCCAAAATGAAAAAGGTCCCATAACCTTTGCAAATACACCTCAGAAGAATGGTGAAAAAAGGAAATACACAAAAGTAAAAATAAGAGGGGAGAGGAGGGAGGGAAACCCAGACTGCAACAGTGAAGACACTCGAACATCTACATTTATGGTAGGTGTACACAACTGTACTATGTTCATCGTATTTCACTGTTGCAGTCATGACTGTAGGGTAGAATCCCAAAGCTGAAAGAAAGGGAAGTGGTCATAAAGAAGAAGTGGCGGCTAAAAGGCCCTGCAAGACTACAGAGGCAAAGCCTGCCCTAGACTTAGAGTAGAGAGGTAGCTTGTAGTGCTTAGAAAAAGTATGCACTGAACTCCAAGTTGCAGCCTCCAAAATGTCCTTGGTAGGAACTCCCCTGAGAAAAGTCGCAGAAGTGGCAGCAGCTCTGGTGGAATGAGTCCGAATACTCCCTGGGATTTGCTTTCCATGGTGAGAATAACAAAATCTGATTCCATGAGCAATCCATTTAGAAATGGTCTGTTTTGAAATGGCTTTACCTTGGGAACTTGAAGCATAAGAAACAAACAATTACTCTGATTTCCTGATGTCCTTGGTTCTGTCCAGGTAAAAACATAGTTGTCTGTGTACATCCAAGGAATGTAAGATCCTTTCCCCTTTATTCTGAGGAGTGGAGAAAAAGGTAGGCAAGTGGATAGTCTGATTTAAAGCCACTTTGGAAACCACTTTAGGCATGAAGGTAGGATTAGTCCTCAAAGACACTCTGTCTTGATGAAAAATAATATAAGGCTCCATGGCCATAAGAGCTTGTAACTCTGATCTCTCCTGGCAGAGGTTAGGGCTAACAGAATAGCTGTCTTCCAAGATAAAAACTTGATGTCTGAAGAGGTGGCAGGCTCAAAAGGAGGCAAGGTTAGTTTTTCCAAAACATAGTTGAGATCCCAAGCAGGAATGGGAGGAGATCTAGGAGGTCTTAAGTTCTTAGCTCCTCTGAGAAACTGTCTCATGAGCTGGTGGGAAAAGATGGGAGGGTCTGTATTATAATGAGCAGAAATAGCAGAGGCATGTATCTTAATGGAAGAGAAAGAGAGACCCTTATGTAAGAGATCTGTCAAGTAAAGTAAAATTAAAGTAATGTTAGGAAGAAGAGGATCAGAATCCTGAGCCTGCATCCAGGAACAAAATCTTTTCCATTTTCCTGCATAAGATTTTCTAGTGCTAGGACATCTGGCTTCTAAAATGACATCCATAACCTGCTTGGGTAAGAAAGAAGAAATCAGAGGCCCTGGATTAACCAGGCCGCCAGGCTGAGAGTTCTGACATGAGAGTGTAGAACCTGACCCTGATGTTGGGACAGAAGGTTCGGAGACTGAGGTAAAACCCAAGGGGGCTCCCGGCATAGGTTTTTTTTAGAGTTGGATACCAAAATTGCCGAGGCCAATTCAGAGCCAGCAAGATTATCATCTTGGGCTTGTCCTGTTTTATCTTCAATAAAACCCGTGGAAGAAGAGGAAGAGGCGGAAAGGCATATCCTGAGAGGTTCCTCCAACTGAATGACAGGGCATCCACTTTCCAAGCTTCTCTGTGGAAAGTCCTGGTGCAAAAATTCCGTAGTTGATGATTGAGATGGGATGCAAAGAGGTCTATGTGAGGACATCCCCAGACTGCAGTTATCATCCTGAATATTTTGTTGTCCAGCATCCACTCGTGTGGATCTGAAAGGTTTCTGCTCAGACTGTCTGCCAGGAAGTTTTGTTTCCCTGGTAGAAACTGAGCTTGAAGATCCAGATTGCAAGCTAGAGCTGTGTTCCACAGATCCATGGCTAGTCTGCAAAGGGGGTAGGAATGAGATCCCCATTGCTTGTTTATGTACCACATAACTGTGGTGTTGTCTGTCCGTATTAGTAGTTGTCCTGGTTGTAAAAGATTCCTGAAGGCCAATAGAGCTTTCTGAACGGCTAACATTTCCTTTAAGTTGATATGCAGGTGCTTGTGATCTTTTGTCCAAAGGCCCTGCAGACAATTGCCCTGAAAATGTGCTCCCCAAGCATAATCCGAGGCGTCCGTGGTTAGAATCTGAGTGGCCGGAGGCAGACGGAAGGGTTTCCCTTTGTTTAGAGCACATGCCCTGGACCACCAAAGAAATTCCTTTTGAAGGCAAGGAAGGATGGAGATCAGTATGTCTAAACTGTGGCAATGCTGAGATCATACACTTTTTAGGTACCACTGTATTTTCCTCATGTGTAGTCTTGCATATGGTATGAGAAGGATGCAGGAGGCCATGTAACCGAAAGCCTGCAGGAGTTTCCTTGCAGATAGTTGAGTTAAAGTTGCCAAGGTTCTGAAGGTTGAAGCCAGCTGTAATTGTTTTTCGGACGTCAGAAATGCCATCTGGGTTGTGGTGTTTAGAAGTGCATCCAGAAAAGTTATCTGTTGTGATGGTGTCAAATTTGACTTTTTTATGTTTACAGAGAATCCCAGGAACTTGAGGAGGTTCTGTACAAATTCTAGATGCTGGAGTAAGACATCCTTGCTGTCTGCCTGAATTAGACAATCATCCAGATAAGGGTAAATTTGAATTCCCTTGAGTCTGCAGTAAGCTACTACTGGAGCCAGGCATTTGGTGAAGACCCTGGGCGCAGTAGACAATCCAAAGGGCAGCACAGAGAATTTAAAGTGCCTCAATCCGGCCTTGAACCTGAGGTATTTTCTGCGATCCTGCCTGATGGGAATGTGTAAATATGCCTCCTTTAAATCCAAAGTTACCATCCAAGCATCTTTGGACAGCATTGGAAGTAGCTGCTGTAGAGTAAGCATCTTGAATTTTAGAATCTCTAGAAAGGTGTTCAAGACCGACAGATCCAGAATGGGTCTCCATGAGTTTTGCTTCCTTGGGACTAGAAAGAGCCTTGAGTAAAAACCTTTTCCCATCTCTGAAAGTGGAACCAGTTCTATGGCATTCACAGCCAAAAGAGCTTCCACCTGGTTTAAGGCCTCTGTCCATTGATGTTTTGGAAGGTCTGGCCATCCGCTTGGCCTTGGCAAGGTATGAAAATGGAATTTGTAACCTCTTAAAACCACATCCAAACCCACTTGTCTTGGGTTATTTGAGTCCAATTTTGATAAAAAAGAGAGAGTTTTCCTCCGAGAGGGGCTTCCAGGCAAGAAGTTCCTGTAGCCCAACAGAGGGAGTCATTGAGTCTGTTTCCTTTGAGTTTGTGACCTGTCCTCTCCTCCCCTAGGGGTGGAAGCAGTCCACTGTCTTGGTCTATAAGAAGCTTGTGTTTGAGGCATTCCTCTGGAGCGTCTATATCTACCCCTCTGAGGCCTGTCTGAAGTGGGAAAGGACCAATTTTTTGAAGGCCAATTCCTGCTAAATCTAGGTGGCTGTACTTGTAAGAAATCTTTAACTGTTTGCATGGATTTAGCCTTATCCTCCATCTTTTCAATCACCTCTTCAGCTTTTGATCCAAACAAAACATTATGCTGAACAGGAGCATCCAATAATTTAGCCTTTACTTGTTCAGGCAAATTTTGTTCCTTTAGCCATGCTTGCCTTCTAATGACTGTGCCAGAGGCCGCAGCCCTACAAGAAGCCTCCAAGGCATCAAATCCACAGTATAAACCATGCTTCCCAACTTGTTCAGTGGCATGCAATAAGTCATGTAATTCCTTATCATCTGCACAGGCAGAAATGGAAGTAAGCTTTTGTTTTAAAACAGACAAGAGAAATTGCTGGTATTTTAGCATATGAAACTGACAGTTTAAAGCCCTAATGGACAAAGTAGCAGAAGTGTACACCTTTTTGCCCCATCTTTCTAAGGATCGAGAATCCTTTTCAGTAGGAATGGGATTTTTGGCAGAAGCGGCCTTAACTCCCTTAGGACCCCGAGAAATGGTTTCAGGGTCAGCAGAAGGGTTCTTGTATAAAAATTGATGGGAATCAGGAACCCTGTAATATCTATCAGGCTTAACAGAAGCAGGAGGAAAAGAGTCAGGGGTTAAGTTAGCCTCCGAAAAGGCATCATCCACAATATCCAAAACAGGAGGAATAGCCAGGAGTCTATGTTGGGGAAGAAGAAGAAAATCCCTCAGTCTTTTCTTAGATTCCAAATACTCCTGTCCTTCCCAGTGGAAATGTTCCATCATTTCATGCAAAGTTTCCCCAAAAGAGAAATCCTCAGGGGGAGAAGCTGAAGGAATGGATTCCTCAGCATCAGAATCCTCATAAGGAGGGAAAGAATATTCCTGATCAGAAGAAGAAACTGAGGAAACAGAAGCCTGATCAGAGGAATCATAATAAACATCCTGCCTTGGCCTTTTATCTGGAGGGGGATGTGAACCCCTAATCATAGTAAGTAAATCCTCCGCCATCTTCAGTAACTGTTTCTGTGACTTGGGAGCTGGTTCAGAAGAGGCCTGTGTTGTAGTCTTTGATTTAGAAGGAGTCTTTGCCTTTGTCTTTGGCTTTGCCTTTATTAGAAGCTGAGTAGGCCTGAAAACCCCTTCGGAAGCCAGTATCTGCACAGCGGCTCCGGACCCATCCGAAGGAGCATTATCCGAAGGTCCTGCAACAGAAATATTTAAAGGCCTGGTTGGCTCCTCATGAGAGTACATTTCAGCCATCGGTTCTGAAATGGCCGACAAAAGGGGCTGCAAAAGCGCCTCACTGACGATGGCCGAACCTGAAGCTGGCTCCACTTGTGCGCTATCATCAGATTTGGACCTCGGAGGACTGTCTTTATCCTTGCGACGTTTGTGAACTCTGGTAGCCGGAACCGTATCCGACGACATTTTGTAGTTCAAGCGCCTACCGAAGTAATGAAAGGCAAAATCGTACCTTCGCTTAATTGTACGTTGATTGAATCTAGCACAAAACCGACAACTAGCTACGTCGTGGTCAGGGCCTAAGCAAGGAATACAGTAAGAATGAAAATCCTTATGAGGTATTTGCTTCCCACATGAAATACAATTATTAACTTTTTCTGACATTGGAGTGGAGCAAGAAAAAAGTTTCCCCAACGGGGTACTTTGCTTTGAGTGGAGAAGAAAATCTTCGGACTGAAGTATATCAGAAAAATTCGTCAGGAGTCAGCGACCGGCACTTGCGAACTGCTATCACCGCACGGCAAGAAAGACTGGAGAAGATGCCGTCGGCTGTCAGCTTTGTACTCCTGGCACTCTGACGTCAGGGAGCATGGTTGAACAGCCGACGCCGGACCCAGACTTTGGGATTCTGGCCGACCGAGGGCTGCCTGCTGGCAGGGGAGAACCCTACATTCATGACTGCAACAATGAAACACGATGAACATCACTGATGATCCAGAGGAAAACTGAATTTAAGAAAATACCACTGTTATTGGTGGGTCTTCTTGCAGAGAAGGCATCTGACAGAGTAAGCTGGGAGTTTATGAGTAGGGCGATGGAAGCATTTCATTCCCTGATAAAATTACAAGGCTGATTAGGAGGATAAATGAGGGATCGGAGGCGAAAATTAAAGTGGGTGGGGTCCTCTTTGATAACTTCTGTTTAAACAGAGGAATCAGGCAGGGATGTCTTCTTTCCCCTTTGCTACTTGCATTATATTTAGAACCAATGGTAAAGAAAATAAGACACTAAGAAATTCAAAGATATAATTATTATGGTAGTTAAGAAAAGCTGGCTCTATTTGCAGAAGATATTATTTTATACTGATAAAACCAGGAAAAAGTACATTTCAGTGTTGTGAAATATTTTGAAGTAGTTTCAAATCTTTTCAGGATACAAAATTAATGAAGCTAAAGGAAAGACAATAGTAAATTCTATACCCACACATGAATTGGTTCAGCAATATCCATATTTATGGGGACATGATAAAATGACGTACTTAGGAGTGCATTGATTAAAAAGGATTCTGGTGGGACTTCCGAGATGGCTGCACATTGAATAGCAGCTTAAGTCTAGCTCTCCCAATGTGAAAACAGAAACTTAGCAGAGAATGCAAGTAGACCTTGATTTCTGGGTAAATTTCAGTAACTGGCTAGTTAAATGCACCACCTTGATGCCAGGAAAAAAGAAATGCAGAGGACCTGATGGAAACTTGTATGGGACTCTAAAGCATATGCCCTACTTCATGTCACTAAAGTTTGGAAAAATACTCAGGAGATGGGGAGAGGAGGGAGAAAATTAACTAAGTAAACCAATTTTTTAATAGTACTATTTAAATAGTGATGATTTTCTTTGCACGTTATAATTTTTTCAGTTATTTTTAAGTGTAATGGGGATACTAATATAAATATGCCCCTGCTTTTAATTTTTTTCTTTCCCCCATCTTCTCTCTCCTTGTTCACTTTTAAGAAATGCAGGCAATGCAATGTATAAAAAAAAAAAAAAAAAAAAAATCTGGTTAACAGAGTATGACAAAAGAAAAAATAGTGTGCTTTTTCTCATTCTTGCATAGGGGATTGACTGTGTTAAGGCAATTGGCTTAATCTAATAGCAAGTTTTAAGAGAAAGCAAGGCAACTGGCTTAATCTAGCAGCAAGCTTTAAGAGAAAGCAAGTAAATGAAAGAGATTATTATAAGGCTGTTTTTCTAGTAAACAGTTTTCTGTCTGGTTCTCATGTCTCTAGCAGACAGTCTGATAAAGAGAAATGGCTTGCAGAAAATGTTTTCTGAAAGCATTCAAGTGTTTTCCCAGCTGAGAGAGCTATAAAGATAAGACAAAAACAGACAGCAGTTAACAGAACTACAGGCTATACCATGTGTCTAAGCTTGGACAACCTTTCATTTAGGTTAGCTCGAGTCTGTGCGTGTTTGGAACATTTGTTCCTATTAGTATGGAAAAATTTCAATACTTGAAGATGTACATAGTTTTGTTTGTTATTAAGTTAATAGGTCCTAGGGGAGTAATGGGAGTCTGTGCATATTTTTTGAGGATTTTCAATAATACAAAAAGTTCTGTAAGATGTGACATACGCTCAAACGGAGATGAGAAGAAACAACTGTATAAAAGATTAACCTGCCAAACAGTATATGCATATAACACAAAAGCTAAAAACAGACATTTAACGAAAAAGCTACTATAGGTAAAAGGTGGGAATAATAACCTCTCAAGAATATGATTTTTTTCTACAATGCCCTTAAATGTTAATGGTCTCACAGATAAATACAAACAGAAAGTGTAACAAGACTACATTAAAAATGCAGAGAACACATAACTATGCCACAAGAGACATACTTGGAAAAAACTGAACATGTGAAATTGATAAAGAAAGGTTTTCAGAATGGTTATTCAGTGAATACCTGGGGCAAAAGAAGAGAGAAAAACTTATATTAATTGTAAGAGGAGCTCCAATAGTAATAGAAGAGGATAAAAAAGACAATAATGGCAGATTTGTAGTACTAAGGGGCTACTGGCAAGGGAGGAGGATTACAATGGTATGTATTTACATTCCACCAAAACTGCTATAATGGAGCGTAAGAAAATTCTGTGAGAAATAATCTGCTATCAGCAAGGCATATTACTTGCAGGTGGAGACTGGAATAAGATTTGCAATAGTGAAGATGTGTCTGAGGCACTCAGAAGAGAAAATATAACAAAGGAGAGTAGATTTTTCAAGAAATTTATGAAAATATTTGGCATGGGAGATGTGATTTCAGTGCAAGGAGTTCAGAGTGAACTACATATTATTCCCCAATATACAAAATCTGGGGTAGACTAGACAGAATTTACATTTTCCAGGAACATGTGCATTTAATTGAAGGTCCTGATATGCAGCCAATAACTACTTCAGGTCATGTACTAATAATAACTAAAATGGGTAATGAAATAAAAATGAGACACTGGCGCCCCCGCCAAAAAAAATGCTAAAGATCTCGAAGGTTTTGTTTAATGGCATTTTAAGAGGAGCAGAAGTACCAACAACCTGGAAGAAAGCAGTGGTAGCTGTAATACCTAAAGTGGGTAAAGATCCATCAGATTCAGCTTCATACAGGCCCATTTCAATACTAAACCATTGTTTATGTCTATAATGGCTAAAAGAATGGCAAAAGTGCTAGTGTGTTTTTTTGGAGGGGAGGCAAACATTAACAGAACACTGATGATCCAAACAGAAGCAGAATGTAAGAAAGTACCACTGTTGCTTGTAGGTCTTGATGCAGAAAAAGCAGTTGACAGAGTAAGCTAAGACTTTATGAGCAGAGCAATGGAAGCATTCCTATTCCCTGATAAAATTATAAGGTTGATTAGGAGGATATACGAGGGATCAGAGGCTAAAATGAAAGTGGGTGGGGTCCTCTCTAATAATCTTTGCTTGAGAAGAGGAATCAGTCAGGGGTGTCCTCTCTCCCCTTTGTTATCTGCATTATATTTAGAACCCCTGGCAAAGAAAATAAGGGACTCAGAAAATCAAGGATGTAATTGGTATGGTAGTCAAGAAAAGCTGGCTCTATTTACAGACGACATTATTTTACACCTGACAAAACCAGAAAGAGATATTACAGCACTGTGGAACATACTAAAACAGTTTCAAATCTTTTCGGGATACAAAATTAAAGAAGATAAAACAAAGGCAATAGCAGTAAATTATGTACCACACACAAATTGGTTCAGCAATATCCATACTTACGGGGACATGATAAAATTAAGTACTTAGGAGTATGGACTAAAAATTATTCTAGTGTGACAGCTAAGGCTATGTGGGAAAATACTAAACAAAAGATAATACAAAAAATATGAAAATGGAATTTATGTTATATGGATAGCAAGATACAAGCAGTTAAAATGTTTTTAGTCCCTGTACTTTTATACACGGGTCAGGCATATTTTTATCAACCAGAGAAGTTGTAGATAGCAATTAATAAAGAGCTGAAGGATTTTATATGGGAGGAGAAGACAGCAAGAGTTAAGTGGGATAAGCCGATTCTTCCAATTAAACAAGGCAGTTTGGGATTGCCTGATTTGAAGGGGTATTTCAGAGCTACACATGTAAGGCACCTATACACAGCACAATCAGAAACATATAATTCAAAGCAGAAAGAGATTATGGTGAAATGGGGAGATTTCAAGAAACAAGGAGACATTAGGATTTCAGATGCAGATCCTTAAGGAAAATAACAATAACCATGCAAAATATTATATTCATAAAGTAGCAGAAAGTATTCTAAGAACCAAGCCAACATGGAAATGCAGAAAGGAGATTCTGCCAATAGGGATGACTGCAATTAGGGATACAGACAATAGGCAAAAGAGGGCTGGAATTTATTGGAGAAAACTGGCAAAAGAACCAAGGTATTAGGAGCAAACAATTAGACAGGGAAAGGTAATAGAATGGGAAGAGGCCAAGAATTTATTTGGACTGCAGGATAGTGATTGCCTTCCCTATCAAAGACTGATATCACAGTATAGGCAAAGAGAAATAAATAGAATGATCCTAAGCAAAATACCAGCATTGGTAGAGTTTTTTGTAGAATCTAGAACATAAGCTGCTGTTAAAAAATGAATAACTAGTAGAGCACACAAAATATTGCATGATAACTATAAGAAAAGGATTGGTTAGAGAGATTGGATAAACAATTCAAGAAACAATGGGAGGAGATGCATGCAACACAGTCTTGATGATTTAGGATCCATACTCTGAAGTGTCTACATAGGTATTTTTTATACCCAAAGTAGACTCCAAAGAAATTTTCCTCGGGTAGACAGCAAATGTTAGAGATGTGATGGGAAAGAAAGAAAGAGGTAACTAGGAACATATTTTCTGGCAGTGTAATGAGTTGTCAAACTTTAAAGGTTCCCTGCAGACTGCTCTGTCAGACATACTAGGTGAGGAAATTAGTGCAACTAAAGAAATCATTTTTTAAGCTATGATACAGAATCAGAAGTGCCCAGACATAGTAAGGCCTTGCTGAGTCTAATTATGGCGGCTGCCAAAAAAGCAATTACTAGAAAATGGAAAACAAAGTCTAAACCACTTGTACTAGAAGTAGTGAATATAGTACCAGAGATGAAACAACTGGAATTGGGAACTTTAGAAAAGGGTAGTAGGATCAAATTACATAGGAACAAATGGGAATTGTGTTAACAGTACATGCAGAGGATGAACAAAGTTTAAAAGAAGGCAGGATATGGATTAGCTACATAATATTTGACTGACATTTATAAGTGATGTATAATGTTTGCAACTACATTTAGGTCAATATGGTTTGTGATGTATGTTTGAAAGTAAAATTATATGAATATGGTTTGTTTTCATTTATATAACTGCATGATTGTCTATGTCATACGTGATGATTTAATAAAGATGTTGCCGGTTTGAAAAAAAAAAGAATACTGTAAGATACCAAGGATAGTGACTGGGCTTGGAGTTCATAGACGTTTACTAGGCTAATGGCCAAAAAGGCCTTTTCAAGCCTAGCCATGTATCCCAAATTTCTGACAAGTTCTGATACCCCTGATAAGTGTAAGCATGGGCCTGGGAGATGAACTATTTACAGGTTACATAGGTTCATAGGTTGGTACTAGGCTATCGGCCCTATGGCCTATGCAAGCCTAGCCATAACAATTCCCTGGAAAGTTTTTCCCACAATATTTACTTCTCTGGGCCCCTGTCTAGCAGGGCGACTGACATGATCCACGGGGTGAATTTCCTATCTCCCATCCAATCATCAAGGTTCAGATGCTCTGCTTGACATGTATTGGCAGTCTATTCCAGAGTATGGGGAGTCTCTGGGTCAGGAACCTATCACTCCAGCATGTTTTGTTCATTGTGATGATAAGATTTAGATCCCTGCAGCGTGTGGCTCTGAGGGATTGGGATCTCTTTAAGTGGAGCATGTCCAACAGCTCAGGGTTTAACATGGCCTTGTATGTTAAGCAGAGATCGCCTCTGAGTAGACGATATGCCACAGAATATAGCTGGAGTTTTTTTAGACGGTCAGCATATGGCATCTGCTTTAGGCCTGTGATTCTTTTAGTGAGGTATTTCTGTGGCCTTTCCAGCTGTTGCAGATGTCTTGTGAGGTACATACCAAATGGGGCATTACACTCTATAATGGGTCTAATGAGGGATGAGTACAGTGGGACAATGACCTCCTTTTTTCTGGATGAAAAGCCCTTAGTGATGAGGTGTGCCATGTAGAAGGATTTCCTGACTGTTGTGGCGATGTAGTTATCGAAAGTGAGACCACTGTCCACTTGTGTCCCTAAGTCTCTCATCACACTTTCGATGTTTAGTGTCCTGCCACCTATGTGGTAGTTCATGGGTACATGTTTTTTTCCACAGGGGATGACTATGCATTTCTTTGCATTAAGCTTGAGCCCATGGCTCTGGCACCAGGCATCTGTTTCTGTAAGGCTCTTTTGTAGAATATCCACATCATTTGGGGATTCAATAATGGCTCCGAGTTCGCAGTCATCTGCAAACTTTGTTAGCCAGAGTCCCTTAGTGTTGGCCTGTACTTCAGAGAAGTAGATGCTAAACAAGAGTGGTCCCAGGACTGAACCCTGAGGTACTCCACTTGTCACTTGTCTGGAGCTGGATTTGGAGTCGGCTACTTTTACAGTCTGGGTTCTTTTACAGGCTGGGTTCTGTCAGTAAGCCAGTTGGCAACCCATCGAGTGATGTAGGGATTTATGCCCAGCTTAGTAAGTTTATCTATGATTCCAGAGTGTGGGATGGTGTAGAATGCCTTGGCGAGGTCCAGATAGGCTGTGTGGACTGCCTTACCCTTGTCCACAGCTCTGGAGACCAATTCAAAGAAGTCAATCAGATTCAGGAGACAAGATCGGCCCTTCACAAACCCAAACTGGGTGGGGTCCAGTGTCTGGAGGTTGCCAATATCTTTGTTTATAAGTTCCATGATAATGCGTTCCATGCCCTTGCAGATCAGGCTTGTCAGACTGATGGGACGGTAGTTCACGGGATCCAAGGTGGATCCTCCCTTGTGGAGCGGGATAACTGTAGCTGTGCACCACTCAGTGGGCATGAAGCCTGAGGTGAGGCTATGATTAAACATGACACTTAGGTGGGGTGCCAGTTCATTTTGTAGTTCAAGTAGTACACAGCCTGGGAAGTCATCTGGTCCCATGGATACTGTATTCTTAGCTTTGGAGAGTGCTGTTTCTACCTGTGTGGCTGTGATTATCGGAATTTGGCAATCTTTTGGTATTGAGATGGGCCCTTTAGGGGGGTGAGAGGGGAGTGAAGTTGGCACTAAATCGATCTGCCAGGATATTGGCAATATCCTTGGGATCAGTATATTTAATGCTATTCTGTTGTAGCTCAGAGCAGATCTGAGCATTGCCATTTAGATTCTTGACATAACTATAGAATGCCTTGTGGTTGTCATTGGAATCTTTGGCAATTTTATTTTCGCAACTAGCTTTTGAGGATTTTATGAGGGATCTCAGCTTCTTACTGAGGCTAGTGAGGGAGTTTTTTGCATCCTGGGATTTTCCTCTTTTCTGCAACAGTTTCTTCCTTCTGTTGTATAGTTTGTTTATAGCAGGGGACCCCAGATTGGCTTCCTTTTTTTGGAGAAGAGCATCTTGGTTCTATTTGGGATGGCACAATTCATGCACGAGTGGATGTGCTCGTACAGTGCCTTAGTGTAGGATTCTGCAGTCGAACTTCCAGATCCTGTCTGTGTGGGTACATGTGACCATTAGAGACACAGGTGCCAAACCAGGGATGAATTTCCAGTTTCCCATCCAGTTGTCCATGTTGCACTTGAATTGGGTTAGGGAGGAATTCTGCTTCACATGGATGGGCAGCCTGTTCCATAGATGGGGTAGTCTCTGGGATGCATACCTCTCTCTCCAGCAGGTCCTATTTATAACACAGGCAAGGTTTAAGTCTTTAGAATGGGGTAATTCTGGTGCCGTTTGTTTTGCGGATATGTTGGTCCATATAGGACATGTTCTTTAGGCCTTGCATCCTTTTAGTATGGTATCTCTATGTTTTTCCAGTTGTATGTGTCTGAACAGGTACATGCCAAAGGTGTCATTGTACTCAATGATTGTCCTAATGAGAGCTGAGTAAAGGAGGACAATGACACCTCTAGATCTAGACACAATCCCTTTGTTTATAAGCTGTGCAATATAGAAGGGCTTCCTTACAATAATGGATACATGTTAGTCAAAAGTTAGATCACTATCCACATAAGTCCCCAAATCACAAACAACTGGGTCACCTCTAAGAGGTGTAGTCAACGTGGTAGTTCCCTGGGGTAAATGACTTCCCAAAGAATACAATAATGCATTTTATGGCATTTAGTTTTAGTCCATGATTTTGGCACAAGTTATTTATTTGGGACAAACCTTCCTGCAGAATAGCTAAGTCATCTGTCACTATACTTTTATTTATATAAACTCTTCTGCATATATCAGAAATACATATTTATGGTCTTTTGTATTTAACATGGTTGTAGGAACAGCTTCACTGGCAAATTACATTTTGAGAAAAACAGATCCTAGATTGCTATTTGGCACTAACTAAATTTTGGCATGAATACATTTATTTATTTACTTGTATTTGTTCACTGGGGGTGGATGATCGATAAAAAAAAATCACAACTCAGCATCAGTTGTTTAATATAAAACTTAACAGGAAACCTAACCACATCTTGTACTTTTAAAATAGAATAGAAAGCAGCAGAAGAAAAATAATGCAAAATAATTCACTAGGTTACAACATAATGTAATTACCTAAGAACTAGCCATGGGTTTTGAAAAAAAAACTGTCCTTAAAGCAGACTCGCTTCAAAATTGCAACAGGGTTATCTGCAAACATGTATAACCTTGGGAAATCTTTGCCTCTCTCAAAATACACTTGGCTGACTGAAGAACTCTTGGCCTAGTAATGTTTTCAAACAAATTCAAAATGAGATGTTTGAGAAAGCCTTGACCTTAGCTTATGAGAAATTCCGAAGCTTCTCTCTTGAATTAAGTACAGTGCTCACTGCATGTGGTACTAGCTTATGAAAAAGACTTGTGTTTTTTGACAACTGGACTTTTGTGCCCCCTGGGCAGTTTAAACAAATTGATTTTGTCACAGTAGGTCTTCTGCATTTAGTTATATGAAAGAGAAAACAGTGAGTTTGTAAAGCTGACTTTGTGTGGGAGGTGCATGACAACAGTATCTGAACTGCCGTTAGAGAACTAACAGTTTCATGGTGCTTCTCATCTTGGTCGGGAAGTTCGGCACTGTGCTTTTAATTTATTCACAGTCATGTCTGGGTGTGCACTGGGCAGTCTTGAAAAGGTTGGGACAATATGACAAGACAGTGCCTTGAGATCAAACTTCAGGAGCCTAGCTTTAGTTTTAGTTCATAAATAAGCTACTGAAAGCTGTGAGCATAACATCATGGCTCACTAGTTAAAGAAATGTACTGAATTGGTATAGTACACATTAAAATGGTTTATTTATCACTGCAGGGGGTGAATAACCTTATGGAAGGTGCATATGATATACATTATTCAGAAAGAGGTGTTAAACCAGATTACATGAGTGTCATTCAGCTGACTGATTTCAGAAGTTGCCCCATGCCTCTACTTCCTTCACGTAGCATTCAAAAACTGTACATTGTCACTGTTTAGTCAGCTATCAAGACGGTCTTCTATACACTTCACTTTATCCACTGAAGTAGTCCTTCGGTGTTGCCAAGTATAAGGACCTGCTCCTTGCATGTCTTTTACATGAAAGGAGCAGTGCAATCCACAAAGACAGATTCCCTTTGAACAGTGAATCATTTTATTAATCTGTTAGAGTGACTGATCTGTACAAATACACTTCAGCCACAACCTAGAGAAAACTGCAAAATGAAAATGAGTGTGGTTATTAAATTCAACAGTACACAATATGAAGAAATAAAGTTAATAGATAAAGAACATTACAGAGCTTGGTACTTAGAGTGATACAACTCAGACCCACCCTATACAAATTGGTTTGTTACACGTCAGAGTTGTGTTTTGCTTACAAAAGTGGAATACACTTCTTTATGGGTTTAGAAAGAATAACGTTGCAAAATATTACAGTTTAGCAATACGAAAAGTGAGAAAATACAGAATTTCAGTAGATGAAAAAGAGGTGGGTAGGCAGTTCAATATTTTGGTACCTATAATCAAAACGGCTATGTCATACTGTTAATTTTGGCACTGAGGATAGAAGGGCTAAGCTGAGAAAATATGGAAGTTTGTACACAAGGAAAAGACCAAGCAAATCATGTCTGAAGTACAACAGCTAATCCAGGATGTAACCACTGTGCAAGTAAATTGGTCCTCTGTAGTGCAGTGAAGTAGTTTTGTGTATCATGATACACCATTTTTAAGTAGCAGGCTCTGTTTTTAAGTATTTTGAAGAAAGCTGCAGTTTGAGGCAAAAGATGCAGCTACTGTCAACAGAATACACCCAAGCCAGTGACCCTTTAGACCAGGAAAATCCTCTCACAATGTATGGGCACTTACGTTATAAGCACAATGAAGCTGCCAAAGTGATATCCACCAGTAAGAGACTAGTGACATCAGAATCTGTGCTCTCTTTTGTCCAAGATCACTGACACATATACAGCTTCATTCTTAACCTGCTGTTAAATTTGTGAAGTCAGAAATTTCAAATCTGTACAAGCTTCTATGTCATTATTCCAAAACAAAAACACATACACACACAAACACCCCGAGTCCTATGGGTTTATATATGTAGCCTAAAAAAAAAGTAATGCACATACAAAGTTAATCAGTAGTGTGGGGAGAGAATCTTAATAATGGATGACTAGAGAAACTGGTGTTGCCTTAAATTTGTAAAGTATAAAATGGTAAGGGAAAACTATTATTTTAACATAAACAGAACACTTCAGGGATAGCTATTTTTAGTACAGTTAACTCACTAATGAAATAAACTACAAATGAACGAAAACACAATTCAGAGGTGAGATGATGTGATATTTATTAGCATGCAACCTCACCTCCTTCCCTCTCGTATAATAGCAGGTCATGGCTAGCCAATTCATAGCCTCTACTGCATGAAATAAGAATTAACATAGTCTGCTGCGAGCAACCAATGCTACTTATAACTTGACAACATCTACTTAGTTCAGCAAAGGTTGCAATAGGGACCAGATGCTGCAATATTCAGGAACAGCCTTCTACTGCAGCTTGACTTAATGGTAATACTGGCATAGTATACTGGGTAATTCAATCGGCAGTGTTAAATAACAATGTCCAAACAGGGATCCTTTTCTCTTTTGCAATGGCAATTGTGGAAGGGGGTGGTTAGCAATGAAAAGCAAACACTAGTCCTAAAAGGAGACCAATTAATCAGTTGAATGTCCACAGCGTACACGTTCCAACAGTGGTTATTTTGTGATCTAGGGAGAGGTGATTAAGTGACTGTAACAGCAATACGTTGAAATGCATTCCAAAGTCATTATTTTTTTTCCAGTTGCACGTATTCAGACATTAAACATGGACAATCAGGTTCATAGGTTAGTATTAGGCTAAATGCCCTTGTGTGTTATTTTAAGTCTAACCAATTATCCCCATTTAAGAATCAAATCTTGCAACTTGTGTCTGTAAGATAAAAATCTTAACCATTATGCCAACCCTCAGAGTGTGATTCTTTGGGTAGGGCCAGATGAGGTAAGTTGCATGTGAAGGCGAGGGCATTAAATTTACTTGCAAGTAAAACACTCATTAGTATGGCTTGTTAAGGAGAGGAAGTACAAAGTACATTACTGTAGAAATTACTTCTTCTTACGTGATCACAAACGTCAGATGTGTATGTATCAGAATGCTGCTAGTTTTTGGAACATGGGAAGCAATCTGTTTGTGATGCCTGACTGTCAATTTGGCTGGTCAGTGGCAGAGTGTCTGATTAAAGCTGCAAAATATCACAGTGGCCAGGATTTCTTTCATTTGATTAGGAAGAAGAGAAATATACTCAGGCAGAAGGTGGCAATTTTGTGGAGATGGGACGGCATTTTCCATACATGACATCTATCAATCAGGCTTCTTGAAAGGTAGTGTGTGTTATGCACGTGTTTGTGTTTTTTTTTGGAGGGGGGCATGCACTAGAGTGTTTGCACATGTTCATGTGTGTTTATGCAAGTGAAACAAGCTGTAATATATTACATCACTGTTACCAGAATTTCTTACACAGACCACAGCCAAATATAAGAGGACTACACTCCAAGAAATGGGATACTTTTGGATGTGGGATGACAGTCTGAGAGCACTGAACTACTGCCCATTCTGTTGACCTGGATTTTGAGTGCAGGGGTAGCCTCCATGAAAATGGTCATTAGTGAAGGAGTTGATTTTTCTTCCAGTTTAAAAATGTATATATACCTATCTAAGAGTGCCCAATAGTCTTAGAAACACTTAACTGAAGCCCCTTCTAAACTTAGTAGTTTTTGTCACTGCTGGACATGCCATCATGACCCCTATCAATTTCTTTCTTCCACAATGTTTCTGCTGTTGAACAGAATGGTACACACAACTACACTGTTTTGTTTTGTTTCACAGGTAAGTACTAAACTAGCTGACCTTGTGAACTATTTTAAGCCGAGCCAATTTCCCTCTCAATGGTCACGAATCAAACTCTGCACTTTGCATCTATAAGGTAAACAATTTAACCATTTTGCCAAACCTCATTCCTTTGTTGGTATTTTACATTAGCCAGCACCTGCCCAGGGTTCCAGGCAGCCTAGGCACTGTCTACAGTGAAGCTGCTCATACATTTAGTTTTCAGTACTGCCTGACAGTGGCATTTTTACTGACCTCTTCCACAGCACTTTGAAGAAAAAACATATGGCTAGCACATTCAAAATGTTTTGCTTGGTACTACATAACAGCCAATGTTCTTTCTAAGCAAAAAGCAGACATTCTTTGACACTGCACAGCAATGAAGAATAGGTTGCTGTGTGGGTCATAATGGAGCTGCCAGATGCAGTGCTAAAAAAGTTTACTCTATAAATCATTTTAATGAAAAATTTATCCTGAGCCTATAAGGAGTCCCAGCCCATGGCAGATACATTTCTTTAATAAAAGAGATCATATTTTTGTTGGTCATGCTGCTTCTTTATCATACCTAAAATCTATATTTGGACACCTAGCAATATAACAAGGCCATATCCCTTGGGAAAGTTACCTTCTTTTTTGACTCCACTTGTACTCTTCTTTTTTTTTTATATGTCACTAAATTAAGAAATTGGAAAGGTACCTGCAAAAGTATGCGAACCAGGCACCTTATTCACTTTCCAAGACAAATCATCAGTGGGACAACAAGCAAGGAAGCCTGAACAATAGTGAGATGCAAATACTAAGAAAATATTCCCATTCAAAAAGCATCGACTCATGCCATGGAATAGCTTAACATATTCGATAATTATGAAATAATGGATTTTAGGATTTTTTAGCAGAACTGCAGCTAAGGAAGTTTGAACAACTTGCCCAGAAGAAACAATATTAAATCAATTACTACAAGCCACAAGGCAAAGAAAAATGGGACAGAGGATTGTGAATCAATGGTGATAACAAATAAAGACATACAATTATTTGATACTACGGTAAGGCTTGCAAATAATGCCATTGAACCTTTTAAAGTCACTAAGATGAGTATGAATTGTGATCATTTTAATTATCATTCTCACAGATGTACATAAGAGGCTGTTCAATAAAGGATTTACTTTGTTTTCTGCCCAATGGGCTAATATTGCACAGGTACTTACAGAATTAAAGTTATGTATAAAGCAATTTAATTTTGCTGTACTGTTAGTGAAGGAACCTCTAAGATAAAGTATGTATACCGTCCCAGTACTACCCATTCTTACCTAGTCTGAAAAACAGTACATTTACAAATAAGTACATTTCTGAAACAAAGTTAACAACAAATTTTATAATTTAAGTACCAATTAAAGGGGACTTAAAAGTAAAACTGAATGCAGACAGCGGTATACGTATCATGAAACCAGAAAAGGTGGGAGGTAGTTATCATGGACTCTTAGGTTTATAATTCTAAGATGATGAATAAATATACTACATGAAATTTATGTTACTGTTTCTAGAATTTATTTTTTAACATATGAAAAGTATGACATGATATTACATGATTTATACATAATCAAATAACTGAAAGCATGTAGGAATTTATGAAAGCTGAGAAACCTATTCTGCCTTATATTTTTGCGATCTGTAAGGGTTGCAAAGATAAGAAAGGTCCTCTTAAGACCTATTATTTCAGCAAAAGGTGGTAAACAGCTATTTTTGTGGGTCATAACTTAAGGGATTCTTGCTTTTTTCCTCCAGAATTCCTTGCATTTTTTTTTATATCTTTTAAGGTCTATTGACTGTTCAGTAAGGATGGTTTTAGTCACAGATGACATTAAAAAAACTTTTTCAGCTATACTACAGTGTCTAGGTGTCAATTTTTCTTCAGGGATTTGTTGTTAGATATTACATATATTTCCCACCAGTAACACAAACACAGTATACGGTTTTATGGAAATACTTCCTACTAATACTTCTTTCACGTCTGAAGGGAGAATATTTCAAGTAGACTTTAGGAGTAGTGAAGGAAGCCACAATAGCAACTGAGTTTGCAAATCTAGTTTTATGTAAATGGAAGCAGGGCTGTGTATTCAACTCAGTATATTTTGAATTTGTTCATTTACATTTACGATACCTGGATGACATATTTATTTTGTGGAAAGGTAACACTGTAGGACTTAATCAGTGTTTTAAATAGTTAACAAGCATTAAATAATTTTTTAAGTTTTACATATGAATTGTCTAACACTTCCATTACCTTTTTGTATATTTTACTATATAAGGATTTGAAGGATAATCAATTTGCATCTAATATTTACAGAAAACCTACTTTTAGTAATTCATATTTACATTTTTTTCTAGTGGACATACATATAGGATTATATGCAATATACTAAAGAATCGGTTGTTTTGGACTGTCACATTTACTTTCTGATGATGAAGTATTTTTCCTGAAATTTTAGTTTTGAAGCAAATGTTCATGGAGAGGCAATACCCTGTGGAAGTACTCGAGTAAGTAAAACAAGAGATAAAAGTGAAAAGGCTAGAATTCTTTGCACCAATTATGAAAAAAAAATAAAACATTAACAGCAAATAAATGTATGGAATCCTGGAAAGATTTTTGTTAGTCAATGTGTCTATTTATCCATTGCTAATTACAACATCAGCGGTATTATTTACAAATTCTGCAGTTTATTTCAACATGTAGACAGTTTCATTGAAAAAAGTTGGTAATATACTGCAGTTTGTTTTTAGAAATGGGTTGAATATTAAAAACAGATTGAAAAACAGGAAGAGGAACAGGAGAACATTAAGCATCATAATCCTGACATGTTTAATTGTGGGGCATGCAAACAATCTAAATATATCAATGTAGGTAGTTACATTATAGAGGGCAATAATAATATGACCCACCACTGTCGCAGTTACTTTGACTATAACACAGTTGGAGTTGTACATAGTGATTCATGCTCGTCATGCCCTACATTTTATATAGGAAAAACTAAAAAGTTTAAATAATGGCTATATCAGCATAATTATGCTATCAGACAAAAACGATTCACTCAATGCATTAACCAAGCTAAGTATTAAGTGTCAGAAGTATTTTTATAGGGGGCGTGGCCAAGGATGAACACAGGATAGCAGCAGATTTCTTCAGCTCCACCAATTTCATTACACTGACAGGAATTAATTACTTAAAAAATTAATTTTTGAAGTAATTTTCTTTCTAAATATGTTTGTTTTATATAGTTCTTGAACTATATCTAAAAAAGAAAGGAAATCTTAACAATATTCCTGTCAGAAATCACTTTGGAAATTTTCCTGTCAGTTTATCAGTCTGAAATGAGTTCCAGTAAGACAAATTCTCAAGACTCCAGCATCAAGAAAGAACTTCAGTCTCTGATAATTATAATCCAGCAGCTTACTGCTAAGATGGATAAAATGGATACTAAAATAGACACCTTCATAGAAAAAACTACAAAACAAATATACTTGTTACATATAGACCTGCAACAACAGAAGATCCAGATGACAGGCATAGAAGAAGCTGTGAATGACATGGAAAATAGAATACAAGAAGAGGAAATCAACATTGAGTTTCTCCTGAAACAAAATACACATTTACAAACAAAGCTGGAAGACTTGGAAAATAGATCTAGGCTAATAACATTAGGATTTTTGGACTGCCAGAAAATATTGAAGGTGACAATATTACTTCTTTTTTAACAACATGGCTCCCTAAAACTTTAGACTTACCAGAAGCATTCTCTTTTGGTATCGAAAGAGCACATAGATCTATAGCTAATACTAACTCTAACAAAAACTATCCTAGATCAGTTATAGTTAGATTTCTGTCATCTTTGATAAAGAGATGGTTCTTAAATCTGCTTGGGCTAAAGCTCCTGTTAAGATTAATGAGACAACTGTGCGTTTTGACAATGACTATTCTTCCATGGTAATAGCTAAAAGAAAAGTTTTTCTGCCACTAATAAGGGAGCTTAAGAAAGCACAGTTTAAAACATACCTTCTGTTTCCTGCCAAGCTTAAAATCTTCCTTCCTGATGGTCCTAAAATTTTCGATGACTTAGACTCTGCTTTACTGTTTATCAAAAAAAATAAGATTTTGGATAAAATAGAAGAAATGGAATGGGCAAGTCCTTCATTAAAGAGACTGGCAACTGAAACTTCGTGGAAGACTTCAGAGAAGAAGAAGAGACTAAAAAACAAATGATTTGTTCTATGTTTTTTTTCTCACATCATTTTATTTCATTATTAATCTTTTAAATATAGTTCCTGCATTTCCAAGAAGCCACAAATATTTTGAAAAAGATTTAATCAAAGTTATTCTCTGTGTGCAAAGAAATGTTTTGTTTCATAACTAGTCAAAATATCTGGAGATTTAATGGCAAGCTGTGATTCAACTTGTTTCTCTTTCTGAAAAGGAGAAGTAAGGTCAGTAATTTGATACATTTTTTTTCTTTATCTTTTTTTTTCTTCTCCTTTTCTTCTTTTGTTTGTTTAAACAATGACATTCTATTTAGATTATGTAGTGGGTAAAGGGTGGGGGAGGGCAGGGAGAGAAGAGTAATGAAAATATGATTAATAGAATAATAACATATTTATTCCTTGTAAAAAGTTTATATGTTCTTCAAATGCTATTCCTAATTATACTTTCTTGATTATACTGCTTATGCTTGTTTGTAAATAATCTGTCATGCTTTAACTAATAATAATTAGAACTAAATAATAGTAAATAATATGTTTTATTTTTAACTCTATTAATATAAACAGTAAGTAATATTCCATTGTATATACTTCTTATAGCTTTCTCTTACATTTTTTTTATTTCTGCCTTACACCCTTTTACTTTCTACTCTCTTTCTTTTCTTTATTAATATATAGAAATGCTTTTGATCATATAGACACAGTAAATAATAAGATTTGCATAAAAATTGAGTTGGGACAAAATATTGAGTTTTATTACTTATTAATAATTTTGGGCTTAATTTCACTTACATAGAGGCTGTAATAACCTGTAAAATACATTGTGAAGGTTTTGTCATGTTTAGATGCATTTACACTGCTAAATGAATGTTTGTCACTAGTTTTTAATAAGTTTCCCGCCAAAATGTTAAGAGACAATCTGGGATGTAGGCTGTCTCATGCACAGTGTCCATGAGCTACTTCAAAAGCTTCAACTCTCAGAATTCTCACAGAGAAGCTGAAAGCTGCCAGTCTCACCTTTGACCTAGATATCACACTGACACATCACAGATTCAGGAATGTCACTCTACCAGGAAATAAAAATGATACAAATGCGACTATGTGAAGGAAAATGAACTCTTTAACATCTAAATGTGAGTTATTTTATATAATTACTTAAATATCTATGTTATAAATCACAAAATATGTCAGTTATAATGAGTTTAAATGATACAGTTTCTTGTAGTAAGTAAATGTCTTATTTTAGAAGGCATAGAAAATGAAACATTTATTCAAGTGTTTTTGAAAATCTACTTAACAGCAGCTTAATAATTTGTGTTAAAAACTTATGTTCCAAACATATACATTACTATAACTCATTTAATTTATCTGATTGATAAGCATAAATAATTTTATAACTTTATTCTGGAAGAAATTGTCATGTGATATATTTTAAAGCAGTAGTATAGCATGGTTGTAAAATCTGGTTACTAAAATGTGTTTGCTGTGCATTATTTTGTATAAAGCAGACAGATTTATTGTAGGGACAGCAAGTAAGATAGTGCTCGGCAAGGACACAACTCAGTGAGATCAGATATATATATATATGTGTGTGTGTGTGTGTGTGTGTGTGTGTGTGTGTGTGTGTGTGTGTGTGTGTGTGTGTGTATATATATATATATATATATATATATATATATATATATATATATATATGCGTGTATGTGTGTGTGTGTGTGTGTATATATATCTATATATATATATATATATATATATATATATGTGTGTGTGTGTGTGTGTATATATATATATATATATATATATATATATATATATGTGTGTGTGTGTGTGTATGTGTATATATATATATATATGTGTGTGTGTGTGTGTGTGTGTGTATGTATATATGTATATAAGTGTTTCTGAGAATCTGCATAACTATGCAGTATGATTTATAACAATTTCTATGAAAACAATATTTTATTCTATTGACAATAATGAGTTTGAGTAAATGCTCATATACAAGCAATTCAAGGTTTTTTTTGGAAGCTGTTAATTGCATTTACATGACAGAAAATAGATGCATCTTAACATATGTAATGTCTGAATCATATTAGCCAAAGTTTTTGATTTAAACGAATGTTAGAACTTATTTTTTCTCTTCTCTTGATTTCTAACATCAAGATTATTTGAATGCTATTTGAATACAAGTGTTTTATATTACATGGATGTATATAGTAGTATGAACAGTTTTTTTTTTTAAAAAAAAAGGGTTTATTTTAATTTATATGATGCTGTTTTACCAAATGTGTAGTCTTGTCTTGCTAGATAATTGAATTGAAAACTGTTAACCTCAGTTAAATATAACTAGTATTAAATTGATAAGGTGGTAGCTGAGGTACTGCTGCTTAGGGTAGGGGGTTAACTTGAGTGGTAAATACTACTCTAAGTTGGAGTTTATAACTCCAGGCTGGATACAAGGTTTAATCCTTACATTATTTTCACTTGTTCATTGTTATTTGTATATAGTTTTGACATCCACAATATATTTTGTACATTCATTGTCACTACAAACAAAACTGAATCCTATACGAAATCCCATAAGAGATTCAATAAATACAGCTATATTTAAAGGTACACCTAAAGGAGGAGATGTAACATTACTTATCTTGTTATTTGTTATTTTGATCATAAGATTCTTAAGTTTTAAAAATGCCAAATGACATCTTTAAAAGGAATTTCTTTAAACATTAATGGATTGAATAATCCATGTAAAAGGGCAAGCCTAATAAGATACATTAATTTACATAAGGCCAACTTAGTCTTCCTGCAAGAAACCCATCTCTCGAAAAAAGATATTGATAAACTAGCCACAAACAAATATACAGTATTGGTTAGTTCAGAGCACACTCAGAAAAAAAGAGGAGTGGCTATTTTATGGAATAAAAGTATGCCCAATCCTAAAACCATTAAGTCTCATCAGGATGACAAAGGAATGTTTTGTATGGTTACAATACAAATTAATGGGAAGACTTACACTTTAATTAATGTATATTGGATACCTGGAATTGGTATTAATACAGTGAAACATCATCTTGATAAGATCATATCATTCTCTATAGGAGATATTATTTTAGCTGGTGCCTTTAATTGTATACTACATGAAAGTGATACTACCACTATAGGGAAAAGAAGAATTACATCTAATGCAAAACATTTAAATGATTTTGCTAATTCTTATCATATGAATGATATTAATAATCAGATAGATTCAAATTCATTACCATACACCTTTTTTCTAACAGATACAAAACTTATTCAAAATAGATAGGGTCTTTATTTCTAACCAGATGGTAACAGATTTAATTAATTCCAAAATCATTTCATGTCCTATATCTGATCATAATTCAATTGTTTTGAATTCATGATAAAAAATACTCATAATGTTCAGATCAAAAGGATACCAGCATACTTAACTCAACTAAAAGACTATAAAGAATATATACTTTCAGAAGTAAAACATTTTTTAGACATAAATAATACTCCTGAAGTCTCCATTGTTTATGTTTGGGATGCCCTAAAATCATATCTATATGGACAAAGTATCAGATGGTATAATAATAAAAGGAAATCTTGGGATAAGGAATTGTTAGATATTCAAAGTAAATTAGACTCTTATAAACATAATAATAAAGAAAATATTATGGACAAGAAAGTTATTGAAGAAATAAACAAACTAAATGAGAAATACAAAGAAATTTTAACTCATAAAGTTAAAATAACTTTAGAGAATACAAGTTTTGTCTTATTCAATAAGCCCCAAATACTTACATAGACTTAAAAATAAAACAAAAAGGTTGAATAAACAAAACCATATCAAAGAAATCTTTTCTCTAAGGAAAAGAAGAATGTTTCTAGTATACCAGAAATACTAGATGAATTTAGAAATCACTTTCACAAAATTAACCATAATAACATTAACATGGAACCTAAAGATAAAATAAAGGAGTTTATAACCACAAACATGAATAAAAAGCTTAATAAACAACAGATTAAACTATTGGACAAGAGTATTTCATATACAGAAGTTATTACACAAATAAATAAGCTTAAATCAAACAAAGCACCGGGTAATGATGGTATTATACCAGAGATATATAAAATCCTTTCTAAAAGTACATATTCATTAATACATAAGGTTTTTATTTTGGCCCAAACTGAGTTAATAACCCCCCCATCTTGGCAATATACATTTATTTCGCCAATTTTAAAACCTAATAAAGATCCAACTAGATGTTCTTCATATCGGCCCATCTCATTACTTAATGTTGATTATAAAATGTTTATGAGTATTTTTGCTGATAGATTGAAGACAATCATTCCCGACATTATAGATATAGATCAGACAGGCTTCATTGTAAATAGAAATACTTTTGATAATATAAGAAGAACTTTAACATTAATAGATTTTGCAAATAGGAAAAAGAAAGATTTAACACTTATTAGTCTTGATATAAGTTCAGCATTTGATTCAGCAAGTTGGGACTATCTGTTTACCTTAATGAAGTGCACAAACTTCTCAGATGCATTTGTAAATCTAATTGAGCATTTATACAAAGGAACGTTGGCTTATATTAAGTTAGGAACTTATGTTTCACAAAAAATACCCATTTTTAAAGGTACAAAACAAGGATGTCCACTTTCTCCACTATTATTCACTTTAGTAATGGAGCCTTGGGCTAATTTGATCAGAAACAGTACTGACATAGAGGGTTTTGAAATAGATGAAAATACAACATCCAAAATTCAACTTTTGCAGATGATGTTCTAATTACATCAGCAGGATCTAATTCTTCTATGCAGTCTCTATTTGATAACATGATGAATTTTAAAAGTATTTCTGGTTTAATATTCAATGAAGAAAAACTAAAATACTACCTATATATACACGAAAAATATTCTCATTAGTGATTTTACTAAATATGTACCCAATTCAGGTCAGATAACTTATTTAGGTATAATACTATCTAAAGATATTAAATCTATTATATATAATAATTATAATACCTGTTTTCTTAATATACAAAATCTGTTTAATACCTGGAATAATATGTTTTTTACTATGGAGGAGAGACTTACAATTATTAAAATGATAATATTCCCCAAGATTTTATACTTAATACAATCAATAATACTTCCACCTACAAAAATAATTATCAAGAAACTGAATACACTAATGTTAAATTTCCTATGGGAACCTAATAGACCTAGGACTGCATTAAAGAAACATACTAATAGCTGGTCTCAAGGGGGTATTTCTTTTCCAGACTTTAATTTATATACTATCTCTTCTATTGTAAAAGTTATTACTTTATTAATAGATCAGTCATATGTCACAAAAAGGAAAGATTATTGGGAGCTAATTAGTATGCACTTCATGAAAATCTCCTTAACACATAAAAATATGATTGTAAATAACTCCATGTTATGGTTACTAAAGGAATTTTGTACTTCACCTATTACACCTAAACATATGGTTTGTTACCCATTAAATATTATTATTAGTTATCGTAACTTTATATTCATGCACCCTAAGTATAGGGAATGGAATTTTATTGTATTCCCTATAATGTATACTCAGGGTATGCTTTTGTCATCTACTTCTGAAGGAACTCATTTAGCTATAGATAATAATCTAAAGTACTGGTATCAGTTGATATCTGATAATAAAGTTAAAAATCTAGATTTCTTAAAACAAGAATTTGATCTAAGAGAAACTTGCTGGTTAGAGGTTCAGACCTTTAGACAACATCTCATTAATAAAATAGATCTAATGTCTATAACAGTTAAAGAATCTATTCCAACACTGATTGATTACTTGATATTAAATTTACAACATAAAGTTTCTGATAAAGGTAAACTTTCATACATACATAAAATTATCAGACAAGAAACTTTTTACAGTGTAGATTCATACTGGAATTATTTCACTTCTATTAATGGGGACCCACCAAATCAACAAGATAAACAATATATTTTGGAATCTGCTTATAGAACTACGCCTTCCATTGTATGGAGACTTTATACATGGAAATTTTACATAGATCTTTTATACACCTTTGATGATGAATAAAATAAATAATAAAGATAATTTATGTAAGAGATGTAATGTAGAAATTAATGCTGACTGGGCTCATATGTTTTATGACTGTATAAAATTGAAAGAATACTGGAAGTCAATTAATGAATTTTTGCAGGCTCTTTTTACAGATAATTTCATTATTTCTAAATCTCTTATATTATTCAACACACCTGTACCTCAAAGTGTTAAAAAGGTTAAGCTTCCCTTGTTATGGTCTATTCTAGCAGTGGCTAGGAAAATAACTAGAAATTGGATTTCAGATACACCTCCTTCGTTCAATGAATTTAAAAATGTTATGAATATAGTGTGCCATATGGAAATAAACACAATTAGGACAAGAACAAATAGAAAAACACATCTTATTTTATTGTATGGGATAATTTACAGAATTTGTTAAAAAAAATTTAATTTCAATAGCATGGTATTTTAGTTTAATTAATTGATCTGATTGTAGTGGATATCTTTGTAAATACTTTAGTTGTTTTGTTGAATATTATAATAATACCTATTTTTAATTACTTGTATAAAATTGTTATGATATTTCTCTTATATGTTAAAACAATAAACCTGTTTTCAAAAAAAAAGAAGTATTTTTATAATGGAAAAGGTCATTCCAAATGAATAAAGAGATGACTGATGTGAATGTCTTAAAACTAGGAATTTTACATTGGCAATTATTATTAGAATCAGACAAGAAAAACACAGGCCTGAATGAGTATTTTAAAATGTAACAGATTTTAAGCAAAATTACTGCTAGGTTTTCATCATGTTTACAGGTAAATACAACACTAGCTCCCCTTGTGGGTCATTATGACCCTAGCCAATTTCCCTTCCAAAAGTGAGAATCAAACTCTGTACTTTGTGTTTGCAACCACACCTCTCATTTGGGGTCTTAAAACATTCATGTTCCTCAAAGTTCCACACTGAAATGATATGTCACACAACAGTGTTAGCAATTGTTTATCAGATATCCATGGTAAACAGAACTGAGTCATACTAATTGATTAAAATAACTATTATATAATTAAAAATTTAACATTTTAACCATCCTATGAGCTTCCTAGATGATGTTGCTAGTAGTGAGTGTTCCACACTTTGCTCATTTGTTCCACATTATGAAAGGAAGTGTTCTGCATTTTGCGGTGCAGTGATTCAGCAGTAGCGTTGTCTCCTCACAGCAAGAGGTTCTCCAGTTCGATTCTCGTTTAGAGTACCTTCTATGTGGAGTCTGCATGTCCACCCTGCGTTCATGTGGGTTTTCTCTGGGTACTCCGGTTTCCTCCCATGTTACAAAGACATGTGTCTATAGTGTTTCTCCCCATGCCTCCACTGATAATTGGCTTCATTCCAAGTTGGACTTTCCCGGTAAACAAATGTTAAATAAATAAATAAATACATTTTGGAGACGGAAGGTTGAGAGCTATGATACCAACCCCAATATGACTGTCTATCTAATTAGGATGTTAATAAATTTATTCAGATGAAGTTCTGTCTCTTTTTAAGACAAAAAAAATAATTATTTATTAAAATTTTTTCCTGTGAGGAGATGGTGTGTTTTTGGTGGATTTAATTCAGTGACTTGAGCTGTACAAAACATTGGTATATTAACTACTGCATAAAAGTATTCTACATCTCAGCAGCACAAATGTCTTACCCCTTCAGGTCTCCAAAATGATAACATCTCCAAAATGAAATTTGTACATCATAGCTTTCATAGTGTGGGCCTGCCTACTCCCATGTCTAACCTACAACACAGCACCATCGTGCGTTGGCCAGTTAATTTTTGGGAAATTACATGAATAATATTTAATGTAGGAATATCGCACAGAGTTATATACGTACAAACATACAGCAGACTACAGAAGCTCAACGCATTAACTGGATCTGGAACTATGACCTATGGTGCAGCAGTCTTTTACAAGTATGTCAGGCATGAAATATCAAACAAAACAAAACCATGTCGATCTGGTCTTTTGCTAAAGTAAGATTTCAATGCTTTTGTCTTGACAATTTGGTCTTCGATATTGTGGGCATTCAATGTTTTCAGGTAGACTCCTTGGGTCATGGTGAAAGGGGTCTGACAACTATTCTAATCACCATGATTAAAAAAAAATGAAAAAAAATATTACCTAGCCTTCTCTTCTACCATTACCAGCTGATTCTCCACTACCAGCAACCCCTACACACTTAAATCCCATCCATTTCACACCATCGTATTTCATATGCCCCCATTCCCTCTTTTTACATGGAAAAAATCAACAAAAACACTGGCAACCTACAGACACAGGACCCATCCCAGTTTGGCTTTATCAAAGTAAGGTCATGCCTACTTAACCTGATACACCTTTTTGAGTGGGCTACCAAGGCAATGGTTGGGGGAAAACAGTAAAAGCAGTCTACCTAGACCTGGCAAAGAAGTTTAGTACAAAATCTCACTGAGGTATTGCTACCAAACTAGGCACAAATCCCTACATAGCTCACTGGATTGCCAGATGGTTTACAGATAGGACCCAAGAAATCAGGATTGGTGAGACCACCTCCACCAAGAGACTGGTCACCAGCAGAGATCCTCATGGCCCACTGCTGAGCCCACTCCTGTTTGGCAGCTACTTCTGTGAAGTCAAGGCTGATACTAAGGCCCCTTGGCACACCAGGTTTGCAAATGGCTGCAAACGAGTTATCATGGATTCCTCCCATGATGCTAAGTTCCTACAAGAGGTTCTAATACAGACAAACAAATGGTGTGAAAGTCACGGATTAAAACTCAGTGTCATGAGCTGCATTATACTGCCTTTTAGAAAAAGTCCACCCAGGTTTATTACTTCATCGATAAGACCCACCTAAGAGTTGACCTAGTAGTTGGGGATCTGGGAACATATGTAAACAGTAATCTGGCCTTTGACCAACATGTAGCTAAGGTAGTAAGAAAATCATTCTATGTTACCCAACATATAAGTAAAGGTATGACATCCAGGTCCAAGGAAGTTATAGTACCACTTTACTTGGCCCTTATCAGACAGTCACTGAGTACATTGACCCCTTTGCCATGCACCTGACCAGGCATATGCAACAGTTGGAATGCACACAGAGGTTCCTCACCAAAATAATCCAGAGTATTAACACACTGTCCTATACAGAACGCCTTAAATCCCTATCACTGAAATCTGTCTCCTACAGGTTACTGAGAAGCAATCGATACTGTCATATAAGGCATCCTCATCTCTAGCCCTGATAGAGCTTTTACACATCCACAAAATGAGTGGCACCACAAATATTAGATCTAAGTATTTAAACTTTGCTTGCAACATAAACAGAACATGCTGGTAAGACAGATATGTCTCTCAAAGATCCCCACACTGTGGAATAGGCTTCCAATCACTGTGAAGCAGAGTCCATCCCTAACCGTTTTCAAATGAAACCTTGACCATTGGATGAGAAATTAAAAATTCACACTGTTTGGCCCCTATGTCTTTGATAGATGCTGACAGTAAACCATCATTAACCCCCTTTTTCTACACAGGGTCGGGATGTTGTGTTAACTGTCACCATCCCTTTAAATTCATTGCCACAGTCCTGCTTTCTTCGACACTCATGCCTGTCACAGATCTCTCACGCAATCCATCCATCTCTTTGCTGGACACACCCTTTTCCTCTTACCTTCTTCCTGTCTGTACCAAATCTTCACCAGATTGTCTTCTGCACATTTGCCCAAACCACCGTAATGTGTTCTTTTTGACCTTTTCTGCAATTGGACCTACTTTGGCTTCTGCTTTTATGTCCTCATTTCTTCTTCTATCTCACAATGTGCATCCTACCACCCTTCTCAGGCACTTCATTTCCATCACTTCTAGCTTTTTCATCTGCTCTTCCTTTACTGCCTAGGATTCTGTTCCATACAGTAATTCTTGTCACACCACTATTTTGTACACTTTACTTTTCAGCTCCTTTGGCATTCTTCTTTCATACACTGCACCTAACTCTCTATGCCAGTGGGCTGCAGCCCCTCTGATTCTAGCTCTGACCTCTTCATTCAGACTTCCTTTCTCATCAACCACCCCCTCTCAGATACTTGAAGCTATCATCCTGCGCCACTATTTTCTATTTTACCTCAATTCTCAGCTTCTTTTGATTTCTCTAATTTGCTGCCATTACCACTGATTACCACTGTCTTATCTGTACTTAGTTTCATCTTATGTACCTTCAGTTTTGCATTCCGTTCCCCTATCCTTTGCTGAAGTTCTAGATCGGAGTCTGTCTGTCTGTAATGCCACATCATCTTCATACAGCAACTTTGCTGAACTGTCTTCCGACCCGCTTACTAATGTAGTCCATCATCAGTATGAACCCAGTGGACTGAGAGCTGAACCCTGGTGTACACCTACTCCCACTAGGAACACCTCTGTGTGACCGAACACTGTCTGTACTTAGGTCCTTGTACATAGTGTGCACTAATTCTACCGAAGTTTCAAGGACTTCAAACCACTACTGTGCTGCCCAAATCAGCTTTCTTGGGACCTTGTCATATGCCTTCTCCAAGTCTAGGAAAGCCCAGTTGGACTCTTTCTTCATCTCTAGCGTCTTCTCAATTATCTGCCTCACTGCAAACACTGGATCAGTTGTGCTGCAATCTGATCTGAATCTGAACTGCTCATCTCCCATCTTACTTTCTAACACTCTGCGTATCTGTTTATCAGTCACCCTCTCCAGAACTTTCATGCAGTGCCACAGGATTTTGACAGCTCTGGACTGTCAACAGTTGTGGATGTTCCCTTTATTCTTGTGCACTGGTACAAGTCTGCTTATCCTCCAGTCATCTGGAATATGTTTTTCTCTCCACACCAGACCAGGCATACAAAACAGCTGAAATGCCCATTGAGGTTCTTCACCAAGAGAATCCAGGGTATTAACACACTGTCCTATACAGACTGCCTTAAATCCCTATTGCTATACTCAGTCTCCTAAAGGTTACTAATAGGTAAATGATACTGTCATATAAGGAATGTCTACCTAACATACCCCTTAGTATTAAACCTTTAGCAACCTCCTAACTAACATAATTCACCATGTTACATGAGGACACATTTGGGTTGCAGGGCTAGGCTTATAAAAGCCCTGGTGGTCATTAGCCTGTTACATACCTATGAACTTAAGACCCCTTCAATACAATAGGCCTTGCTGCCTGGAACTGCAGTATACCAGAAATTAAAAATCTCTTCACACTTTCCTAGCTCAGACATAATATGCTTCTTCATCTTCTGGAAAAATACTAATGTCACTACTTCAGAAAAAAGAAGTTACGTACTTACCATAACATTCCATCTGTGCTGTCCATTTTCATTCTTTCTTAGCTGATGGGCTCAGATCCAATCCCTCAGATCTGACTCGTCCGTTACTAAAGCTCATGGCAACCAAGAACTTTAGAGCTTCTCCCTTACCCACAATGCACCAACCCCAATCGCCTTAGATCTTGTTTGATGACTTAGTCGAAAGGCATACTTATATTCAGAAAAGAAGGCTTTATCTGGAGCTTAAAAGAAAGGACAGAAATGTCCAGTAATCACTCATTCTTCCAGAGGTTTTCAAAGATGGGGGTTGTGGAAGAATGAAAATGGACAACACAGATGGAACATTACAGTAAGTACATAACTTCTTTATCTGACGTTGTCGATTTTCATTCTATCCTAAACTGATGGGACAGAGTCCCCAGCTACCTGAAATCCAGGGTGGACTCAAGGAAGGATATGCCTGAGCACTATTTGAGCCAAATGATGCTCTACCTCTGGAGACCAGATCCAATTTTTAATGAGTAATAAAGGTATGAGGAGTAGCCCAGGTTGCTGCAGCACATATATCATCCATAAATGCTCTACACTGGAAAACTGTGGAAGTTGCCATGGATCTAGTTGAATGAACCTGTAACAGTTTTGAAAAAGTCATACCCAATTAGCTATAAATAAATGAAATACAGTCAGTAAGCCATCTATCTGGCTAAAGTTACTTTGGCAACTAGTTTTCCCAATTTGACTTCTGTAAATGAAACAAACAATTGGTCTGATTTTCTGATGTCTTTTGTTCTATGTAGGTAGAAACATAACTGTCTGTGGACATCCAATAAATGTAATATATATTCACCTTTGTTAGTAAATTTAGGAAAGAATACAGGCAAGTCAATGGATTGATTGATATTAGATTCTGACACCACCTTAAGAAGAAAGAAGACATTAGTCCGTATTGTAACTCCATCTTTGTGAAAAATCAAATACGGTGATTTAGAGGACATGGCTTGAATCTCAGAAATTATTATAGCTACCAGAAAGTCTTTCTTCCAAGAAAGGTATTTAAGGTCACAAGTAGCTGCTGGTTTTGCATGCTACTGAAGTCAGAAGTGACAAACGTCACGACACCCATGCAGACAGGATCTGAAAGTTCGACTGCAGAATCCTACACTAAGGCACTGTACGAGCACATCCACTTGTGCATGACTCGTGCCATCCCAAATAGAACCAAGATGCTCTTCTCCAAAAAAAGGAATCCAATCTGGTGGTCCCCTGCTATAAACAAACTATACAACAGAAGGAAGAAACTGTTGCAGAAAAGAGGAAAATTCCAGGATGCAAAAAACTCCCTTACCAGCCTCAGTAAGAAGCTGAGATCCCACATAAAATCCTTAAAAGCTAGTTACAAAAATAAAATTTCCAAAGATTCCAAAGACAACCACAAGGCATTCTATAGTTATGTCAAGAATCTAAATGGCAATGCTCAGATCTGCTCTGAGCTACAACAGAATGGCATTAACTACACTGATCCCAAGGATACTGCCAATATCCTGGCAGATCGATTTAGTGCCAACTTCACCCCCCCTCTCATCCCCTAAAGGGCCCATCTCAAAACCAAAAGATTGCCAAATTCCTGTAATCACGGTCACACAGGTAGAAACCGCACTCTCCAAAGCTAAGAATACAGCATCCATGGGACCAGATGACATCCCAGATTGTACATTTACTACAAAATTAACTGGCACCTCACCTAAGTGTCATGTTTAATCATAGCCTCACCTCAGGCTTCATGCCCACTGAGTGGCGCACAGCTACAGTTATACCAATCCACAAGGGGGGAACCGCCTTGGATCCCAGGAACTACTGTCCCATCAGTCTGACAAGCCTGATCTGCAAGGGAATGGAACGCATTATCATGGAACTTATAAACAAAGACATTGGCAACCTGCAAACACTGGACCCCACCCACTTTGGGTTTGTGAAGGGCAGATCTTGTCTCCTGAATCTGACTGACTTCTTCGAATCAGTCTCCAGAGCTGTGGACGAGGGTAAGGCAGTCCACACAGCCTATCTGGACCTTGCCAAGGCCTTCGACACCATCCCCCACTCTGGAATCATAGATAAACTTACTAAGCTGGGCATAAATCCCTATGTCACTCGATGGGTTGCCAACTGGCTTACTGACAGAACACAGACTGTAAAAGTAGCCGACTCAAAATCCAGTTCCAGACAAGTGACAAGTGGAGTACCTTAGGGTTCAGTCCTGGGACCACTCTTGTTTGGCATCTACTTCTCTGAAGTACAGGCCAACACTAAGGGACTCTGGCTAACAAAGTTCGCAGATGACTGCAAACTGGGAGCCATTATTGAATCCCCAAATTATGTGGATATTCTATAAAAGGGCCTTACAGAAACAAATGCCAGGTGCCAGAGCCTTGGGCTCAAGCTTAATGCCAAGAAATATATAGTTATCCCCTCTGGAAAAAAACATGTACCATGCATTACCACATAGGTGGCAGGACACTAAACATCGAAAGTGTGATGAGAGACTTAGGGACACAGGTGGACAGTGGTCTCACTTTTGATAACCACATTGCCACAACAGTCAGGAAATCCTTCTATGTGCCACAGCTCATCATTAAGGGTTTTTCATTCAGAAAAAAGGAGGTCATTGTCCCACTGTACTCATCCCTCATTAGACCTATTATAGAGTATAATGCCCCGTCTGGTATGTATCTCACAAGAGATGTGCAACAGCTGGAAAGGCCACAGAAATATCTCACTAAAAGAATCACAGGCCTAAAGCAGATGTTATAGGCTGAATATCTAAAAAAAACTCCAGCTATACTCTGTGGCATATCCTCTACTCAGAGGCAATCTCTGCTTAACATACAAGGCCATGTCAAACCCTGAGCTGTTGGACATGCTCCACTTAAAGAAATCCCAATCCCTCAGAGCCACACGCCTCCAGGAATCTAAACCTTGTCATCACAATGAACAAAACATGCTGGAGGGATAGGTTCCTGACCCAGAGACTCCCCATACTCTGGAATAGACTGCCCATACATGTCAAGCAGAGCGCCTCATTGGCCCTCGAACCTTGATGATTGGATGGGAGATAGGAAATTCACCCTGGGGATCATGTCAGTCGCCCTGCTAGACAGGGGTCCAGAGAAGTAAATATTGTGGGAAGAAATATCCAGGGAATTGTTATGGCTAGGCATGCATAGACCCTAGGGCTGACAGCCTAGTACCAACCTATGAACCAAAGGAAGGGAAACCAAATTTGTTGAGGTCAGTAAAGTACAATAAGGATGACTTTGCTCTTCAACACAGCAGCTTTCTGAAGGAATTTGGGTATCAGCTGTATGGGTGGAAAGACAGAGCAGACCGGGGGGACCAGTTGTTAAGTAGAGCATCCTTCGGATAAGGGCAAAGTAGCTGTTGCATTTGTTGTGTAGGGGAGAAGCAAAAAGATTGCAGCAATACTGGCCCCATAAACAAAAATTCAGTTTTGTGATGTTGTTGTTGAGGGACCATTCGTGAGGTAGAAGAAAGCTCTGGCTCAGTTTATCTGCTATCACTCTGGACTTCCCCAGAATGTGGGTTGCTATGAGATAGCAGTTGGATGAGATCACCCATTGCTACACTCTGAGAGCTTCTCGACACAAGGAGTAAGATCTAGTTCCTCCTTGTTTGCTGATGTACCAGACTACTGACATGTCCATTTGAATTGCAATCTTCCCCAAAGGGAGAGTATCCTGGAAGGCTTGCAATACTAAAATCAGTGCTCTCATCTGCAGGACATTGACATACAAGTTGGCCTCTTTGGTGGGCCAAGTACCTTGGACTGTCCTTCCCCAGAAAATGCCCCCCACCACCCCTCAGCTGGGAAGCATCCATGGTCACTATGGCCTCGTACTGAGGGGAAATGAACTGGTGGCCTTGTATAACATGATTTGATTGAACCCACCACCTGAGATCTCTCTTGCATGTATGCGTGATTCATATCTGAGTTGACATGGGTTAGGAAAGAACTGCCCGATAAGTTGCTAGCATCCATTGGAGAATCCTTATATAAAATCTGGCTAAAGGTACCAGGGTTACCACTGCAGCCATTGATCCTAGAGCTTGAAGGACCAGGTGGACTGAAAAGATTATCTTTGTGACCTGTGATCCTATGGTCTGAACTCCTAAGGGTGGTAGTGAGGCTATGGTTGGATTTATGTTGAGAATTGCTCCTATAAATTCTAAAGTTTGGGCTGGTTCCAGATGGGAGTTTTCATAGTTTATGGTTATCCCCAGAATTGAGCAAGTCTGGAGAACCTGGTCTTCTGCCCTTATAAACTGATGCCTGGTCAGAGCAGAAATGAGCCAGTCATCTAGATATGGAAACACCTGGAATCCTTGCATTCACATGTGAGCTGCTACTACTGCCATGCACTTGGTAAACACCCTGGGGGGCTGTGGTGAGTCCAAAGGGCAGAACTTTGAGCCGGTAATGATTGGCTTGTAGCCAGAAGTGTAAATACTTTCTGGATCGTGTATTCATCTTTATATGATAGTACGCGTCCGGAAGGTCTATCGATCACATCCAGTTGTCCTTGCCCAAAAATGGGAGAATGGACTGAACTGTGACCATCTAAAACATGGTTAATTAAACTGACTTTTTTTTAGGTTGCTGAGATCCAAAACTGGTCTCCAGTCCCCTTTTTTCTTTGGCACTATAAAAAACCTTAAGTAAGTTCCAGATTCTATCTGGTCTGGGGACCTCTTGGATGACTTTTTTTCTAGCAGCTTTTGAATTTGGATTTCTGCTTCTTCCCTATGACTGTGTGGAACATTGGGGATTTTTCTCAAGTTTAGATAATGAAGGGAAATGGGAATTATACAACCACTGGAAATAATCCTCTGTACCAAAGTATCTTTCATTATGTCTATCCAGGCTCTCTGGTGCAGGGATAGTCAACCACCTCTTGCGTTCAGAAGAGGACAATTGGGCCTCCTTTCAGGAGTGCTAGTAAGGTCTGCCACAGAAAGAATCTCTGGACCCCTGATTTTGTGCGCCATCTGTGCCATGGGGGCATCGTCATCAATTAGAGTTCTCTCCACTGCCTCTAGGGGAACTTCTTCCATGTGTGTCCTGGAATGGACCCTGAGACTTCTTTGAACCACATCTTCCAGCCACTTTGTTAATTCCTAGAAAAGGACCTTTGAGGGGTCAAAAACATACGTCCACAGCAGAAGGTCTTTCCATCCTTCTCACACCTGGATAGTGTGTCCTTCACCTTGGGGCCAAACAAAGGGAGCACTGATGAACAAGGACTTGAAGGGCTCCACAAAATCACATAAGCGCATCCAGACATGTCTCCTGATGGAAATGCCTGAACTTGGTGCCTTCAGGTTCCTTCGGCTATATGCAAAATCATCCTCATGGAAGAATTAGAAATGGATTGCAGGGTAGCTAAATGAGAAGTCACAGATGACAAATCTCTTCAGTAACAGATCCAGAAAGGGTATTTGACAGCTCCTTAACCAAATCACTTTGAAGACCTGTGAAATGTGCCAAATAATTTAGAGACCTTAAACTGAAGTTCACTGAACCAAAGACACAGTTTCCGAATCTGTCCATTACCTGAGACTCCCTGTTGGGGGGATGGACAGTAGAACTCTCCTCAGCAAGTTCCTTTTTAGTGACTGCCGCTACCACCATGGCATCAACAGGCACCCCTTTTCCCCAAAACTGCTTGTCTACAGGTGGCGTCATAATTTTATCTGGTCTCCGAGGTATAGGCTCAGTGGAATCAGGTTCCTTCCACATCCGCTGAGAGATCAACTCAATAAGCTCATCAGTGGGTGGAGTCAGCCAGGAGGTAGAATGCTTCAAAGAATACAGACTCCTTGGATGAAGGGTTGCTGAGTGTCCAGCCACCTCTCTGCTTAAGGATTCTAAAGATGTCTTTGAATGAGGAGACCATGCAGACCCTTGCCTTCATCGAAATCTGTATCTTTTGTGACAGACTCCTCTGGTGAGTCTAGATGTTTCCTCTTGCATGTCTTCTTCTTAGGGACCTCCTCAGTGGGATGGTCTGGAGAGATATCAGATGAAGAAATCAAAATTCCCTGTGTGGAAGTCTGTGGTCTTGGTACTGGCTGCCCCTGTGAAAAGTCTTTTGGTCTTTGGCTCCAAGTGCAGTGACATCAAGATTGCAGATTTCAGATCCAAGAGGGAAGGATCCTTCCATTCTGCTAAGACAGAGAAAATTCTCTTCACAGCCTCGAAGGCAGATCGCCCTGGAGAAAGGGAAGATCTCAGATCCAAATAGGCCAGCTTTTGGACTGCAGCCTTCCCCCTGCTCTGAGGGCAGAATCCCTGAGGTGGAAGCCAGAGCTGAGCTATCCAGTGCTGCGGCTCCAGGGTGCAGAGATGGCTCCGAATGCTTCAGAGGCAACTGCAACACCTCAGATCTGACAGGTCTACGGATCTGACAGGATCGGAGCACTCAGAGAAAACTTCAGATCTGAGGATAAGACAGTCCTCAGATCCAAGTTGGAAGGATCCAGATGGCTAGGATCCCAGGACTCTGTGACAACTAATGGAGTCAGAGGAGGAAGTTGTAGATGGGGTGTCACAAAAAAATGGACCTCCAGTCCCAGAGGAGTAGGAGCTGAAGGAACACCTACCTGCCCCTGCGATGAGATCATTTTCCTTACTACTCTTTCCATATCTTCCTCTATGAAACTTCTGGAAGAATGACTGGAAAACACAGGAGGAGACCTGATTCTGTCCAGAATTGGGGATGGTACCTTAGAGGATATTTGATTCATTGACGGTGAATACAAAGTCCTTGGTAAAATACTAGAAGTTGAAGGGCCAGCAACAGTTGGACCCAACTTGGATAGTGTCAGATCCTAGGAGGACAGATCACAATTTTGGTCTTCTCATATCCAAAGGAGTCAGATCAGACATTTTCAGCTTCTTTGGATCCAAGGGTGAAGTCAGATCTTTGTGAGACCTCTTCTTTGAGGAATCCAAACAGAAGGCTTTGGAGAAGAGGATTTTGTTTTAGTCTTGGTTTTCGGAGATTTCTCTCTGGATATAGCCTCTATAAAAGAATGAATGCAAAAGGCCTTTAAGAATCAGTTTATTCTTGCATTCAACTAATGCCCCGGGGTTAAATCTGTGGCAAATAGAACAATCTTCTTGTAAGTGAAGGATTCCTAAGCAGTATACACAAAGTGTGGTTATCTGATAAAGGAGCTTATGCCCACACTTAGTAAATTTTTTAAAGCCTGCTTTAACCACCATTGTGTTACACCAACAAAAAAAAAATATTTCTACTACTACTTTTTTTTTAAACAGAGGCAAATAAAAGGCAAAGAATGGCTACCAACAATGGTATTAGAGAAACTACATAAAATGCAGTACTACAGAAAAATACTAACAATAGTATCAAGAGGTATGAAAGTACAAGAATGAGAAGTTATGTACCTACCATAACGTTCCATGTTAGTTGTCTTCTCTCGCCTTCTTTCTTGCTGGATGGGTTCGGAGCCGATCCTCGGCTCCGACTCGGCCACTTACTAAAGCTCGAGAGCTAATTTTACCGGCTCGAGGCAACCCTATATCCCATGATGCAAGGCGATAACTACCCAGATCTTGTTTAGTAGCTAAGGAAAAATTATGCAATATATTCCTCCAACTGGAGAGGAGGAAGGGGGAAATAATCCCTCGAAAAAGACCAATCTAATCTAGTGACACTAGTAAGCTAATTAGCTGGAAAAATTGGATCAGGACTCTTCAAGGAAGAGGAACAATCTTCTCGATCTGACCAGGCTAGGGGGATGGTGGGCGGGACGCAAGAAAGAAGGCGAGAGAAGATAACTAACATGGAACGTTATGGTAGGTACATAACTTCTCAATGTTTAGTTGTCAATCTCGCCTTCATTCTTGCTGGATGGGACCGCGTCCCTAGCACCTTTATCCTGGGTGGCTCAATGGAACAGACTCTTGAGAATGGTGGAACCAAAATTTGCTCTGTTTCTGGAGGCCAAGTCCAATTTGTAATGTGAAACAAAGGTATGAGGAGAGGCCCATGTGGCTGCTGCACAAATAGTGTCTATTGGAAGTCTAGCCTGAAAAGCTGTAGATGTAGCTAGTGCTCTAGTTGAATGGGCTTTTGGCCTAGAAGTCAATTCTTTACCTCTGAGTTGATAAATGCATGTAATCACAGAAGACAGCCACCTAGATAGGGTTACCTTGGATACCGGAAGGTCTTTCCTGTTCTCTGCATAGGATAAAAACAGTTGATCAGATTTCCTAATTTGTTTGGTTCTGTCCAAATAATATTGGAGTTGGCGGTGAACATCGAGATAATGTAGTTTTTGCTCCGCTCTATTAGAATAATTTGGGAAAAAAACTGGAAGATCAATAGATTGATTTAAGTTCATCTGCGATGCCACTTTGGGTAAGAAAGACGGATTAGTCCTTAGAGAAACTCTGTCTTTGTGGAAGATTAAGTAGGGAGGACGAATGCAGAGGGCATGAAGCTCAGATACTCTCCTGGCAGAAGTAATGGTGACTAGGAAGAGCGTCTTCCAAGAAAGAAATTTCAATGAACAGGTAGCCGCAGGTTCAAAGGGGGGAAGAATCAAGGATGTTAAGACTAAATTTAGATCCCACTGTGGTGGGGGGTCTCTAATCGGAGGCTTAAGTAAAAATACACCTCTAAGGAATGCCTTGCAAAGTTTATGGGACATGATGTTGTGGTCCGACAAGCCGATATGAAAATTTGAAATGGCTGCCAACTGAACTTTTACTGTGGAGGAAGAAGATCCGGAGTGAAATATTTCAGCTAGGAAGTCCAAGACTGAATGAATCGGAGCAGTAAAGGGATCTATGTTCCTAGCTTTTGCTCAGAAGGAGAAACATTGCCATTTACTAGTGTAAATTCTTCTGGTGGAAGACATAAGGGAAGCTACTATGATATCCCGGACGGGATTAGAAATCATAGGAAGCCTGGCTAGGGACGGAAGTGGAGCAACCAAGCAGTGAGGTTGAGAGAAGGTATGGATTGGTGCAGCTGCCCCGACTGGTGGGTCAGAAGATCTGGAACCGGGTCCAGATGCCATGGCTGTACCAAAAGATAATGATGCAGGAACGGAAATCATATCTGTCGAGGCCAATAAGGGGCAATGAGAATCATCTTGGCTCTCAAGGCAGTTGCTTTCTGAATTACTTGTGGTATTAGAGGAAAGGGAGGAAAAGCATAGAGAAGTCCTCGGGGCCAATCTTGGATTAGAGCACCTCTGGGGGGATGGCCTGGAAGGGGGAAGAGGGAGAAGAAGTCGGGGCATTTGCTGTTTTGAGGCGTAGCAAAAAGATCGCAGCAAGGAAGGCCCCACTTCTGAAAAATCTCTTCCGTCACAGATTGTTTGAGAGACCACTCGTGAGGCATGAGAATAGCTCTGCTCAACCTGTCCGCTATGATGTTGGACTTCCTGGGGATATGCGTTGCTATCTGAAACCGCTGAGAAGAGATTGCCCACTGCCAAAGTCTGAGTGCCTCTCAACACAGGGGATAGGACTTGGATCCGCCCTGCTTGTTGATATACCACACTACGGACATATTGTCCGTTTGGACTGCAATAGTCCCCAGGGGAAAAGAGTCGTGGAGGGCTTGCAATGTTAAAAGCACTGCTCTCATCTCCAGGACATTTATATGCAGGTGGCATTTGAAAGGTTGCCAAGTGCCATGGACCATCCTGCCCTGATAATGCCCCCCCCACCCGATCAGGGAGGCGTCCGATGTAACCGTGGCGACCGGGGCGGGAGGAACAAAGGGTCTGCCCTGATGGACTTGAGTGGACAATATCCACCAGGACAAATGCCTTTTGCAAATTGGAGTTATCATGATCCTGTGATGCATGGGAAGTCGTTGAAAGGACCACTGGGCGAACAGCATCCACTGTAGGAGACGCATGTAAAAGCGGGCAAGGGGAAGAAGTGTTATGGCGGCCGCCATAAGACCCAATACTTTCAGGGCAAACCTGGCCTGAATTTTGTCGCTCTGGAGAAGCACATGGATGTGGTTTTGAATATCCAAGATCCTTTGATCTGTTAACTTTGCTGAAAGTTGTACGGTGTCCAAATTGGCGCCGACAAAGGTAATAGATTGACAAGGCGACAAGGCAGATTTTTCGAAATTTATAGAGATTACTAGCCCTCTGCAAATGTGAATGGTGTAATCTCTGGCTTGGAGAAGTTGATGCCTGGTGGTGGCAGTGAGGAGCCAGTCGTCTAGATATGAAAACACCTGGGATCCTTGAAGTCTCAGGTGAGCCGTAACCGCTGCCATACATTTGGTGAACACTCTGGGGGCTGTAGTGAGTCCAAATGGCAGGGCTCTGAATTGGTAGTGACTGGCCCCCAGCCGAAAGTGGAGAAACCTTCTGGAGCGCCTGTGAATTTTGATGTGATAGTACGCATCCTGAAGGTCCACCGAGCACATCCAATTGTCCTTGCTCAGAAAGGGTAGAATGGACTGAAGCGTGACCATCTGGAATCTTGTTCTCTTTACAAACTTGTTTAGTTTGCTGAGATCTAATATTGGTCTCCAGTCCCCTGTCTTTTTTGGTACTAAAAAGAACCTCGAGTAGATTCCGGATCCTATTTGGTCTGCTGGGACTGGCTGGATGGCTCTTTTTGCTAGCAGTTTTGATATTTCTGGTACTGCTAGTTCCCTTAGACCGGGTGGAACGTCTGGAAGGGTTCCCTTTTGCTGAATTGGGGTTTGGATAAAGGGAATTTGTAACCCTCGGATATGATCGACTGTACCCATTTGTCTTGAGTAAGGGAAAGCCAGGCTTTTGGGTACAGCGATAACCTTCCCCTGACTGCCTCCGAAGGTGCACAATCGGGCAACATCTCAGGGATGCTGGAAGGGTTTGTCAGAGAGAGGCTCCCTACTACCCTAATTCTGCGGACCCCCTCTGCCCCTAGGGCGGCGTCTGTTGTTGTTACCCCCTCTGCCTCTGGGGGTAAACTGACCTTGTGCGTCAGACGTGACTCCTTGAGATTTGCGGAACCACATTTTCCCTCCCTTCTGACCCTTTGGGTAAGGTCTTGAAGGGGTGGAGAAACGGACTCCTACAGCAGAAAGAGTCTTGCCATCTTGTTCGCATCTAGTCATGGTGTCTTTCACTTGAGGTCCGAACAAGGTCGAACCATCAAAAGGAGAGTTTGTGAAGGACGCCTTGAAGGGGTCTGCAAAATTACAAAGCCGCCTCCAGGAGTGACGCCTTAAAGCCACTCCTGTGCCTGCGGCCCTACTCGCTCCATCGGCTGCATATGAAATGAGCCGCATGGAGGATAGAGTTTAGGGTTCCTAGCTGTGAGTTAATTTTATCCTGGGACCCAGCAGCTGACGGATCCTGTAAAACTTCTCCCAACTCTTTAAGAACATCTCTCTGAAGGCGGGTGAAGTGACACAAGTAGTTCAGCGACCGCATGGCAAAGGTCGCTGAAGAAAATATCCGCTTGCCGTACCTATCCATAGTCCTGGAATCCCTGTTAGGAGGATGGAACGGTACTGAAGGATCAGCTAGTTCCTTCTTGGTGGCTGCAGCCACCACCATGGCATCAACCGGGACACCTTTTGTCAAAAATTGCCTATCAGATGGGGCCGTAATGAATTTAGAAGGCCTCCGAGGAGTGGGTTCCACCGAATCCTGGGCCATCCACGCCTTCCGAGCCACCACGTCCATAAGAGGGTCGAAAGGCGGAGACACCCAGGAGGTGGAGGGTCGAGAACTGAATGCCTCCAGGTATACCGACTCGTCCTCGGAAGGATTAAGGGAAGGCCAGTTCCCCCCTCTGCTTAAGGAGTTCAAGGATGTCTGAGAAAGAGACATCCTCAGAGGGGGACCTTGGGGATCCCTCCGACTCATCCAAGTCGGTATCGGATGTAATAGACTCGGGGGAGTCTAGATGTTTCCTCTTACATGTCCTCTTACGCGGAGGCTCACCTGACGGGTCAGGAGAAGCCTCAGAAGAGGAAGATATTCCCAGTGGGGAAACCTGAGGAGATGGATCTCTGGGTCCGGGAGCAAGAGAGTGGGAAGAGACGTCAGCAGGCACTGTAGTGGGAGGAGCTGATGGAACTGACTGTTGACTACACCCTGGGGCTAGTACACTCCTCATCACCTTGAAGGCTCCCCCATCAGAGAGGCCAGAAGGCTCCCGCTCCGAAGAGATAGGAACCCCAGGGCGCACCGACAGGGACGGCTCCGAGGCTGATGTCTGGGCTGAGCTCACCAGCGCCGAAGCTCCGAGAGGGAGAACAGGGTCGGACAAGGGTCTGATGCCACTCGCCCCCTCGGAGCCGACGACAGAGACCAGACGCCCGGATCCCTCCAATGAAGGCATCAAAGAGGAGATCGGAGCAGAGGATGACGGAGCCGAAGGGGGAGGTATCGGCTCTGAAGCCACAACAGTCACGGCTCCGAGGAGCTCCGGCTCCGAAGGAGAGTCGAAGGAGGAATGATAGGTGGATGTGTAATAGCTACCGTCTGATGAGACGGGCTATGCAGCATTTGGGCCAATGCCTGAGACTTTAATAGCCTACTCACCACTCTCTCAAGGTCGTGGTCAGAAAGCCTGGACGACAAGAAGACCGGCTCCAATGGCTCCGTTCCGAGAGCACGGCTGATCTCGGAGCCGAATGGATAGACTCCAACAAAGGGGATCTTGATCTCTTTCTGAAGGTGGATGGAGCAGAAGGAGCCGAGGATACGTCGTCTCCAGTCGGAGCCAATAGTGAGTGCAGGGATTTAGCGGTATCGGCGCCGGGTGGAGCCGATACTGTAAGCTGTGACACAGAAGGATCGGCTCCGGCCGGAGCCGATCTCGTCACAGAAGGCGAACCAGTAGCCGATGGCTTGGGACTTGGAGCCGAAGGCTTAGCTGGTTTCGAGGGCTTCCCCAGAGCAGACTTAGTCAGGGAGCTCTCAGGCTTTAATAAGCCCCTCAGTATTAGTTTATTTCTGTGCTCCTACAGGACTCTTGGGCTGAAGGCGTGGCAGACAGAACAAGAGTCCTGCAGGTGCAGAGGTCCCAGGCAGTAAACACAAGAAGTGTGACCGTCTGTCAGAGACATTTTCTGACAGCACGAGTCACACTTCTTGAAGCCTGAGACCTTTGTGTCCTTCGGCATAACGGTGTCAAGGGAGCACCAAGTACCAAAAACACACACACACACACACACACACACACACACACACACACACACAAAAAAAACACCCAATCCAAATAAAAAATAAAACAGGGATACAAACACACCCAAACACCACCATCCCTGACAAAAAATTAGGAAAGGGGAAGGCTTAAGGCCTAACTTAGGGGAAGGGATAAATAACTGTGGATAAGGGGAACCACTAATGGGAGATAGGGTTAAAAATCTAACCGTTAACAGTTAAGACAATAACAGTAGTGGACTAAAATGAAAGGGAGTGACTAAAAGTCTGAAAAATTGAAAACTTACCAGGAGCCAGTAAAAATGCACCTCGCAAGCGAAAGCGGCAAATGAGATCTGGGTAGTTATCGCCTTGCATCATGGGATATAGGGTTGCCTCGAGCCGGTAAAATTAGCTCTCGAGCTTTAGTAAGTGGCCGAGTCGGAGCCGAGGATCGGCTCTGAACCCATCCAGCAAGAATGAAGGCGAGATTGACAACTTAACATAAAGAAGGAAACTAACAAATTTAGCACAAGACAAGTCAAAAAGGAATGTGATAGGCAAGGGAAATACTTTATCTAAATAAAGATAGAAGAATTAAGTAAATAAGTGATGTTTTCACAACTTATCTTAATATCACTCGAGAGTATTGGAAACCATGTCTTTCACTGAATAACAGCAAATGAGATCTGAGGTGATTGGGGTTGGTGCATTGTGGGTAAGGGAAAAGCTCGAGAGGTTCTGGTTGCCACAGGCTTTAGCAATAGCCAAGCTGGATTCAAGGGATCGGATCCAAACCCATCAGTTGAGGATACAGATCAATAAATTACCTCTCTTTATCTTCTCTCCTTCTTACTATTTACCTGTACATTACTTTTTCACATATCCTCCTCACCTTCCATGACTCGCTTACTAATTCTGCTAGTGCATCTTGTGCCCCTGTATTATTCCCCTCCCTTTCAAGTTTCAGTTTGTATGACAAATACATTATTTAATAATCTGATAAGTGGCCCACTTTTCTGCAACTGTCAGGACTGTATGCCACAAGCTTTAGGATCAATCAGTTATTGAAATTTTCGCAGGCTGCCTTACTCTCCAGTTTCGAGCATCACTCTCCATTACTATTCAGTTCTTCACTACTGTATGAAAACCTCATCCATTAAAAAGAAAATCTCAAGCTGTTCACTAAGGGAAAAAAATGGAAAATATGTTTCTTCTGAAGTTGGTATAGGTTCATAGTTATATACTAGGCTAACGACCACCAGGGCCCTTTATAAGTCTAGCAGTGCAATCTAACCTAATTGTGTCCCTCTGTAACATGGGTATTTATTAGGAGGGGATATGTTAGTTAGGAAGTTTCTAGAGGTTAAGTGGAGGATATGTTAGTTTAGGCATTACTGTCTGCCTCTATCACAGACATGGGGGCCAGATCCATGGTGAATTTCCAATTTCCCATCAGCTGGTCTAGGTTATGCTTAAACAGGGTTAAGGATGGACTCTGCTAAACATGGATGGGGAGCCTGTTCCAGAACAAGAGGATCCTCTGAGACACAACTGTCTCACCAACATATCTTATGTATGTCAAAACCAAAATGTAAATCCTTGGATCTAGTGATTCTGATGCTGTTCATTTTGCGGCTGTGCAAAAGGTCCATCAGATCTGGATCCAAGAATGCCTTTCACGTCAGGCACAGAATGCTTTTAGCAACATATATGAAACGGAGTATAGAGATAGGGTTTTAATGCAATCCGTATAGGACAATGTGTTTATATTCTGGATTCTCCTGGTAAGGTACCTTTGTGGGAATTCAAATTGTTGCACATGTCTTGTCAGGTATATGCTGAAGGGGGCATTCTACTCCATGATGGGTCTGACAAGGGCCAAATAAAGTGCCGCTATAACTTCCGTGGGCCTGGATGTCATATATTTACTTATACGTTGGGCAACATAGAATGATTTTCTTACTAGTTTGGCCACATGTTAATCAAAAGCCAGATTACTGTATATATATGTTCCCAGATCCCTGACTAGTGGATTCAAAACTCTTAGGGGTGTTTATCGATGGAGTAATTACCCTGGGTGGAAATTTTCACAAAAGGCACTACAATGCATTTCTTAGCATTGGATTTTAGTTTGTGACTTTGGTACCATTGTTTGTCTATGTCAAACCATCTTGTAAGATGTATTATGTGAGGAATCTCTTATTTTATTTATTTATTATTTATTTATTTCCAGTTTGATTACCGGGGAAGTCCACTGGGCCAGAACGTACCCATTTTCAGTGGAGGCCCGGGGAGAAAAGCTCCAAAAGCAAAGCAAATACAATCTAAGTTACATAGTGTAAAAGATAGTAATAAAATATATACATTTGGAATAATATTACATTGAATACAGTTAGTAAAAAAGCAAATACACTCAGTATACTTCAAAAAACATCATTCAGGAAGGTAGATACAATAGATTTAGTAGTTTCCTTCAAGTAGCAGGTTTGACTGTATGAGAAGAAGGTCTAAGGTTACATGCTATTTACAATATTTACATATGAGGAGTAGAGAAATAGAGAGAGAGAGAGAGTATATAAACTGAGAGTATCTTATAAGTCCCAACTTAACTCATCTTCAAACTTGGTCAGCCAAAGGCCCTTGACATTAGCCTTTACCTCCAAGAAGTAGATGCCAAATAGAAGCAGTCCCAGCACAGAGCTCTGCAGCACCCTGCTGATGACTGGTCTCTCAGCAGAGGTGGTATCCTGACTTCCTGTATCCTTTGTGTGAGCCAGCTGGCAATCCAGCAAGTTATATAGGGGTTTATGCCCAGTTCAATAAGTTTGTCAACTATACCCACGTGAGGTACTGTATCAAATGCCTTAACCAGGTCCAGGTAGGCAGTATGTATCACTTTTGTCTCATCCATCGCTTTGGTGACCTTCTCAAAGAAGTCCATTAGGTTTAGAAAGCATGATTTTCCTTAAAAAAGCCAAACTGGGTTGGGTCCAGTGTTTGAAGGTCACCTCTGTCTTTTTTGATCATTTCCATAATAATGTAGACTAACAGATTTGAAATTTCCAGGGTCAGTTGATGATATACCCTTGTGAAATAGGATAACGGGTACAGTCTTACATTCCCATTGTAAAAACATGTTTTGAGGCTATAGTTGAAAACAGATCAACCAATTTAATTTGGGAATACAAAAGTGAGTGCTGTTTTTCCTTCTGTTGAGTTTTACAACTTGTGCTGTAATTCCTTATCCTTTTACCATTACCTTTTCTTCTTCCCCATTGTATTATGGGTTGCAGGGCTTGCACAAGGAAAAATGTCAAAGTTACTGATTTTGAAGTGGGTTACTTTGCTCTCTGATGGTGACATCTAGTATATTGTAGCTACTGATTAAGTCCTTCTCCTAAACGTCTACTCTTTACTACCTCAATTTTTTTTCAGGGCCACTGCCTTATGCTCTCACAACCATACCCAACTTTCTGGAAACAGTACTTATCAAGGAAACGCCATGAAGGAACAATGACCTTCAACCAACAGACTGAAACTTTGTGCAAGGCTGCAACCTCTCTAAACTTTGACTGTAGGTAGCATAATCTTTGACTTTAACAAACAGTCCCTTTCAAAATGTAATTTCAAAAACATCTAGAAGGGGCACCCACTCTGCTGTAACCTCAAGTTTACCTTTAACAGTGCTCATGAAACTCCCCCACTCCAAAAAGGAATACCTCATGCACAAAATCAAATCAAAATGGCTTCTCAACAATCAGTATACCCATCTAAAAATTCATCCAAACCCAGAGCATACTAACACAACCTTTTTACCACATGCAAACAATTCAGCAGGACTACTCCTCTTTAATGCCAACATGAGAAGCATTTACAAGCTTCTTTTATTATTCAAATAATTTTATTCAGAAAACTTTTATTTTTAAAACAATACATAGTAAATATAACAGATCAAATAAAAGTGAATTGAATGAACTATTTACAGAATATACAATGGCCTCAGGTTAGACAAAGTCAAAAGGAATACAATCATAGATACACAGACAAATAATAAAGGTTACTGTACAAGCATTAACAAATTATAACTTGCATTTTTGCTTCCTCTTTTCTTATGAAGATAAAATTGTGTCCATTTTGAGTGTCTCTATTAGGGAGAGAACTTTCTCCCAAGGATTGTTAGTCCATTTCTTTGGAAAGATCCTAATTTATTTGACTTTCATTTCCAACAGTGTTACTTATTTCAATAGAGGGAGAAAAATCATCAATTGTTGGGATGATAGAGGAGTTCCATTTCCTAGTGATGCATTTTTTTGAGATAGCCATTATAGTCCAAAGAACATAAAGTTCCTTCTTTTTCATAGTAGTGGTTTCAATTTTATTCAGAAAAATTAATGACTTTGACAAAATGAAAGAGTCAGTAAAAATGGCTTGCAGAAATTCACCAATATCCTCCCAAAAAATTTTAATATGAATGCAGTCATATATAATATGTGACCAATCAGCATTACATTTTAGATTACATCACCAGCATATTGCCTCATTAGTATTTTTAAATCTAGCTATTTTATTAGGGATGGTAAAGGCGCTATGCAAGAATTTCCATGCAAAGATTCTCCAACTTTGCATATTTGAAGTTAACTTAATATAATATAGTATGTTGATTTTTGATTCCTTGGTTAACAACAATGAACAATCTTTATTGATAAAATTCCAATATTTCTGGTTAGAATTTGTTTTGTAACTAATAATAATTTTATATAACTTTGAAGTTAAATTTGTCCAATTAAAGTCTCTGTATAATACTTCATGTAGATAAAATATAAATTTAGGTATGGAGTTAAATGAAGAATTTTCTAATTGTTCTACACATACCTTGCACATATGGTACCAGACTATTAAGAACTAACCAGTCACTACTTGATAGACTGAATGTATTAATTATCTGATTGACATTCATGACTGTTAGATTTTCTATACATTGATACCAACATTGAAAATTATTTCCTTTCCATGAGTTAAGAGTATTTATGGAAATGTTATTAACAAAGTTTTTTGTAATATTAAAAGGAGTTAATAACTGAAACCATAATTTAATTTCAATATTATTGTTTATGAAGTTCCGGAAAGTGTTATAAATGTAATTTATATAATTTAGGTTAGTAGGCTTGGTAAAATTGTATTGTAAGTTGATACAGATGATATTCCAGAGTACATTGTTCTGTCCAAGCAGTTGTATATTTCTTGCTAATTTATTTTCTTCCTGAAAAATAGCAGTATGGAATGTTTTTCAAGCGGAAGAACATTTGGGACCTATCCAATTTATAACTGTTTTAAGAATAGATGCTTTAATGTAAGATTCTAAATCAGGAAAGTTTATGCCCCTTATTTCCCAGGGTCTAATATGGTTTAGGAAAGCAATCCTATTTTTTGGGGATACCAAAGGAATCTTAAAAAGATTCTATTTAATTCTTTTAAAACTTTTTTACTAGGCATAATAGGTATTGCTAAAGCAATGTAGTTTACCTTTGGGAGAAGTACCATCTTTATTAACTGCAATGTGTCTTCAACTGTTAGGAATAATTTATTCCATTTCACTATTAATGATTTAAGTGTACCCAGAATATTATTATGATTTGTAGATAGAGTTAATTCTAACGTTTCACATAAAACAATTCCTAAGTAATCTAGAGAAGAAACCTGTTTACCAACAATTGGATTTATGTTAGAAATTGAATTATTTTTATTATTTAATAACGTGTTTCGATTTGGACGCATTAATCTTTAAGCCTGAGATGTGATAAAAATTTTCAGCTAATAAATTTAGTTCACATAGTGACTGTTTTGAATTTAATGAAGTGAGTAGAATATCATCAGCAAAGAGCATAATTTTGGAATGAATTTGATTATTAATTTCAATACCTTTAATTTTAGGGTTAAGATGGATAGTGGAAGAAAAAAGTTCAATTGCTAATGCAAGCAACAGTGGTGACATAGGGCATCCTTGTTTGGTACCCTTACTAATTTTAATCACATATGATGTGAAAGGGCCTAATTTTACATAAGCTAGATTATCCTTATAAATGTTTTTTATTAAATTAATGAATCTTGAGTGGAAATTACAAATTTGTAGCATTTTGAAAAGATAATCCCAATTTAGTGAGTCAAATGCCTTTTCAATGTCTAATGTTACTATTAAAGCTTCAGCTTTGTCTCTATTTAAGAGATCTATTGTTTGTGTCTTTCGGCTTTTCCCGGTTAGGGGTTGCCACAGCTGAACTCTGGTTCGCTAATGATTGGCAGTTGATTTTTACGTACCGGCTTGCCAGGCCTGACGCACAACCTTCAACGAAGGTACGCCCATTCACGCATGTCTCCATGCAGAAGTCGCTCTAGCTGAGAATCGAACCAGACAGCGTCTTACTGTGAGGCGACAACGCTACCACAGCACCACCACCGCGTGTTCTATTTAAGAGATCTATAATGGTTAAAATTCTTTGTATGTTGTCTTGAGTGTGTCTATTGTGAATAAACCCCATTTGATCCTCATTAATGACTTGAGTTAGAGATTTTTTAATCCTGTTAACCAGAATAGACATAAAAATTTTATAATCATTATTTAGAAGTAAAATAGGCCTGTATGAACTACACAAGTTGGGATTTTTATTTTCTTTTAAAAATAGGTGTAATCAATGTGTATCTCCATAAAGGTGGAATAATGCCTTGTAGATAAATTTCATTTAATGCCCTTTGAATTGCTGTTATGACTGATGATGGAAGTAATTTATAAATTTCTATAATGATTCCGTCTATGCCTGGAGCTTTGTTATTTTTGCCTTCCTTAATTTTTCTCTTTAATTTCTTTAAATGTTATTTGCCTCTGAATATTTATGTTTAAACTCTCTGGTATTTTATTTTAAATTTGTACAATCTAATCCTATATCTATTTTGTTATGAGGAGAATCATTAATATTATAATGCTTTGTGAAATGGAATTTGAAGGCATCTAATGTATCACATACATCTGATACACTTTTCTTGTTTTTCCCTTCATGAATTATATTTGTAATATTGTTTGTATTGGATTGCCTTGTTAATCTCATTGCTAGGCTATGCATATATTTTGGTGAAGCAGCGTATGAATTTAATTAAAAATTTTCCAATGCCAGATTGGTTTTATGCATTATAATGTCATTGTATTTTTTATTCAATTCTCCAATTTCTTTTTTTTTTCAACCAGGTTCTCCACATCCTTGAGGTTAATTTCTATAATTCGTTTTTGAATATTAACTAATTCGGACTCCCATTCTTTTATTTTATTGTTATACCAGGAAATGATTTTACCTTAAAGATACGCTTTTAGTGAATCCCATAAAATAACTACATTTACGTCACCAGTATTATTCACATCTAAATAATATTTTATTTCCAAATCTAACCAAGTCTTAAACTCATTTAATTTAGTAAAATATGCAGGAATTCTTTTAGTAAGTGTTAGTTTTTTAAAGTTCATTTGAATTCTAAGAGTAAGTGAATTGTGATCAGATATGGGGCAGGGAATTATGGAAGAATGCGATATTTTCATTTTTAAATATTGGGATACATATAATTTGTCAATTCTTGTTTGGGTATTGAATCTATAATCACTATGAGAAAAATGTAATGAACTTTCATTTTTAAGACTAAAGAAATCTAATAACTGCATGTTATCTAACCATTTCTTAAGAGTTCTTCATGTAGATGTTAAACGAAATGGCCATCTACTTGTAGTCTCCTGACTATCTAAGATACAATTAAAATTCCCTCCTACAATTAGACTACCTTTTGAAGTCTTATTAATAAGTTCTATGTGCTTAATTGTTCCTACTCCTATACCTGGAAACCAATAAAGATTCACCAATGTCTAAATTCTATTACTATATCTTATTATTACTACTGATAAAAGGCCATCTTTGTCTTCATAATTATATATTACTTGAGGATTAGTAACACTTTTCCTCCACAATGTCAATACTCCTCTGTTTTTTTACTGTATGAAGAGCTAAAGAGCTTTAAGAAATCATTTGGATTTCAAATGAAATTATCATTAGCTTTAAAGTGAGTTTCTTGTAGAAATATTAATTGTGCTTTGTTTGCTTTTAGATATTTAAGTAGGCTAGATCTTCTCCTTGGAATATTTAAACCATTCACATTTAGTGAGAGAAGTTCTATACTCATCCAGTTAATTTATTTATTGAAGAGTTCTGACGGGAAACAATAGCAAGTTATTCTGTTACTTATTTCCTGCATATCTTCCATACATACATTAATAATGCAGTAAACCTTTTTATTTCCTTTTGAGTTGTGAAATATGTATACTAGAAAAGGTCAAAAGGTAAGACTAACAAAAGTACAACAGTTCATTTTATACACATGTATAGACAAATATTTAAAATTATCTTTTAACAAACATGGAATGAATATCATTCCTAATGTGAAAGAACTAAAATGTTCAGTCAGATTAACCCTCATTACTAAAAATAAATCAAATAACAATGATTAGTTAGAGGCTCCATTATATGTTATTTTGGAGATAATAAATAATCGACTCCATCATATACTTCTAGTTTGATCCATGCACATAAGCATGCATTTATTATAAAATTAACTTAAAACAAAATTTAGGCGATAACTGGAACAAATTTACTTTATGCATAGTAAATCAAATATGTATTTCAATCAAAATCAAATATTCTCAAAATGTAGGTAAAAATTTCAAGAGACATTTCCTACACCAGTTACCTTTCAACTTTCAAGAGTTTCTGTAAAGTGACTCATTCATTTAGTAATTATCTTATATAATATAATATGACAAACCTTGTACGACTTAACTACAACAGTATCAACAATCAATCTAGTGAGCCATTGTAAATCCTCAAACCACTTTTTCTCTGATGCATTGGTTGAAGAGTACAAATTGTATTGTTCTAGACATGTAGTATTTCAATACATATATAAGTACTGCTCCAAACAGTACTGTACATATAAATTTAATGTAATAAAGCTCAATATCGTATTTGTACATTACTCCAAACTTCAGTAAAGAGCTCCGTTGCTACTCTTGATGTAGAGCATTAAATAGAGTAGATCATAAGTGATTGTTCACAGTTATACCTCAATATTAAACACACAATACCATTCTAGGCATTATAAATTTAATTGAACAGCTACCATAAATGCCAAATAAATTATACCAAATCTTAAAAACATAGGTAAGATAATCAATCTGTCAGGTTTTTGAAATAATAACTTCACAACCCCGAGCCTTTTAAGCAGCAAATTCCTTTTGAATGCATTTAATGATTAGAATGATTACCTAGATGAATGAGAATGCACAAATTGCTCTTTGTTTGTATTCTGTCATTATTATATCAAGTGAGAAGTAGTGTTACAGATATGGAGTTTCCGATAATATATACCTTCGCAAAAATCAGGTATCAGATAACACTTTCTTTTCCTCTTCTTATTGTGAAGTCACTCCCCAATTCTAAACTATCTCCTCTCAAAACCACCACAAAATATGCAATATGCAGGTGCCTTAGAGTCTTGTTATTATTTATTCATTCAATAAAGAATGCAAGTTCATGAATAATTTGAAAAACCAAAGATAGTAAAATGAGTCAACTGAAAAATGCATAAACTACCCTCTCTATATTTTAATGGTTCCATATGTATATATCTTATCTTTATATTTCATTTACCTCCCTTTGTTTCATATCTTGAGCAATGTTTAACAATCACTTTTCCCTTCTTTTTTCATATGTGTCAGTACAGACCTGTACACAATCCTGCATGTTAACAGGTTTCAAGAGTATAATTAGAATGAATTTGTACAAGTCTCAATTTATTACTGTAAGTGCATGTCAACTAATATATTGCATGTATTGTCACCTATTTGACGTTCTACTAATCCAGGAATTTCAGGCCTCGTCAGCATATATTCAGTGAACTTGCAGAATATGTTCTATTAGTGTACTTTTCCCATTATTACAGTTACAAGACCAGAACTCACTTCCTTGTGTTCCATACTATAATGCTAATATGAAACTTTAAATAATGAACCATCCAACTTACATCTATTGAATAAAAACATTATGCAACTTGCATATTCCTGCAGCTCACCCATAAGTAGTTTACCTGCTATTTTCACTAGACAAACACTCCACATTTTGTCCATCTTTAAATAATTGTAAATGTGGTTCAGAATCATTGTTCTTAGCCTTCTTTATTTGGATGAGCCCTGTCCACAAATATACCATTATGGGTGCATCTAAAATTATTCTTATGACATCAGTACAGTATAGAAATAAATAAATCAGGGACAACCGTTGCATAGATAAATGAGCATGCACAAATTGCTCTTTGCTTGTATTCTGTCACTAATATATCAAATGAGAAGCAGTGTTACAGGGTTGGAGTTTCCGATAATATATAGCTTTGTAAAGATCAAGTATCAGATAAGACCTTATACTTTCTCTTCCTCTTCTAATTGTGAAGTCAATATCACACTATTCCTCCGTTTAAAAACGGATCTCTCCTGCTTGTTTGTGAACGCCACGTTTGTTTGCCAGCTATTGTTGTTTTTTTTGAAAAGAAAGCATGAGCCCACATCACACTATATAACTGCTATACATTAGTATTGTTTTTGAGTTAATTGTCCCTAGATTGTTTGTAGTAGGAACTTGTGTGGTTAATGGGGCATGCATAATTAAATTTGCGTGCTCTAAGGCCACTTGTGAGTTAATATGTTCTGTAAACCTGGGTGTCTCACTGCTGTATCCATTTAAGAAACTGTATTTTCTGCCATTTTACTGTGTTACATGCTCCCCAAAGTGCCTCCCATGTAGAAAAACAACCCTGATCATGACCAAACATTGTTTGATGTCTGCACTTGTGCCCCTGCTCCTCCCCTGATACACTGCCCAAAGTCCCCTCTATACTCGCTATCAGTGAGAAACACCCAGCCTTGAGTTTGTTAGTCAGGGATAATTAAATTCAAGAATATTTTCTTTCTACCCAGATGCATATCTTAAAGAATGCGATTTTTACAATAATAATCTGGTGTAATGTCCCCTGCTAACACATTTTTCTTTTGTGGTTTCTTGAGATGTAATGTTGGCTTTCTGGAGAGGATTTGACCTGTACTGGTGGAAGCTGAAGTGTGTAAGTTTGCTTTGCTGAATTTACGAGGCTTGTATATCTTTTGGGAAGAGGTAAGGTAGTCAAACACATCTCAAAATGTTTTAAGCTTATGTATCTTGAGCACTGCGACTTATACTGGCAATAGCTATATACACAATGACTGGCAATAGCTATATCGTAATGAGCACTTCGAGCCCAGAATTACAGTTTCCTCAAATTAGGAGGATCTCCCTTTGGCCTGATTGTGTGTGATAACCTCTCCTTCTGTAGACAAACTGCATGAGCACAGAAACCATTACATATGATGATGTTACAAAGAATATGGCCGCTGTTCTAATCCGTAATAAAACTATCCCCACAGTTTCATACCATTATACTTTATGCTGCAGTCATCTATTAAGTGAAAAGAACTTATAGAGATTTTTATTTTTATTTTACATTTGTTGACCGGGATAGTCTGACTGGATGCATGTCCGTTTTCAGCAGAGGCCCAGGGAGAAAAGCTCCAAGGGTAAGCAGATACAGCATTGCATAATACCAGCATTACATAATACAAGCAGACTATTTACAGAGATTACATAAGTAAGCAAGTTAAACAAGTTCCACAGGTTACAGTTAATCCCGAGCATAAGTCAGGATTAAATTAAATTACACAGTAAGCTGGTTAACAGATTTTTACACATTCTAGAGAGAGTTAGCCAGGCTTGATACAGTGACATAGCCAGTTAAGTGACAAATGTTGTTTGAGTCTAATTTTAAATTGACCTAAGGTGGAAAGTAAGGTAATAGCTGGAAGAGAGTTCCAGGATCTACTTACAGAGTTTGCAAAGAGAGAGTCACCGGCTGAGATATATGTTTATTCTATATTTACAACCTTTCTTGTTAGCAGTGTGTATTGTCGTAGGCTGTGTAGGTACGGTGCTTTGAGTCATCTTTGAAAATGAATACCTAGTGTCATGTATATTGTTTGAAATTTGTAAAATCAAATCCCTTTTGCAGAACATCTGTTGACTAGCCAGCCACACCAACACACACACACACACACACACACAGTAGCTCACATGCACCATTCCCAAGTGTAACAAAAAAAAATCCACTCAACTGCACAATTAGACTAGAATGGGAAAACCCACCCATTAGACCGTAAATGGCTGGGGGACAATGAAGAGAGGCCCGCACTGAGCTATCACCACACACCAGCACGAAGACACAGTTGTCGAATACGGGAGAGCTGGCAGGAAACCAAATATGTTCTAACGGATGACAGATTGTTTCTCCACAGCATTCTTGAAATGCTCCTTAATATCAACAATAAAGAAAAGAACTGATCTATACAGGCATTACTGGGTGTTTTGGGAATAGTTTTTGCTCATAACTAAAGGATTTTTATGTTCTTCGTCTGTGGGGAAATAGGAATATCTTTTCAAAACCTATGCAAGTCATCAATGGCCACAAGACACATACGCTTCATATAAGCGTCAACAACAACGTTCCGTGCCAACTCTGACCCAAGCAAAGACAAAGCAGGCTACTTTTAATATTCCTCCACTTTATACAATGGTGTTCGATAAGGAGACAAAATGAGATTCCAGTTAGCATAACGCTTAGCAATTCAAGACATTTTAACTCCTCAAACAAAAAAAAATTTAAAAAAAGGGGAAGAGAAACATCCAAACATTTAAATGTATCGGAAATAAACTCTATGTGATTAAACTAACTAGAAGGGAAAAGTGATATTTATTTAATGTGTAGGGTTTATAGTTATAAGTTAAATGTCAAAAGGGCTCTCTACATTCATGACAGTTCGCAAATGCACTGACAGGCTCGCGTAAAGGGAACTGAAGATTTCCCTACAAGTCTTGTGCATTTAAAAAGCTTCTCGTTTTAAAAATAAACGTTCACCTGAAATCCTGAACTTGTTGACTATAATAAGCTCCAGTGAATATGCACAAACTTTGTATAAATTAATCATAAAACCATATTCATGACTGAAATTAGTCATAAAATACAACTAAACCCCACCCATTAACTAGCGACTAATATTAAGAAAATTAAACTAAAGCGTAGCTGTTATTGTACTAAAAAGTACAACGTATATTTAGCATTTCCTACTCAGCAAATTATTTCTTTTCCCCTGTAAAATACTGTCATGAACAAAAGTAAACTAATAGAGTCAATTAAATTATTGATGTAATATGTCACTTATGAACTAAACTTTCACTCTAAAGTATGCAATAGGTGTATTATAAGTTTATAACACAGAATTTACAACATGTTTAAAGAAAAACAAGCAATACTAAATTGTTACCTTTATCATATATTTTTAGTTTTAGTTGATACTTTGAGAGAGGTAGTGGAAGGGATACTTTTTGAGTCAGTTCTTTGCTTCTTTTTTTTTTTTTTTTTACATCAATCCAATTATTTTTTTCCGGAGATCTTTTCAGTGATGTAGTTAAAGCCCAGTCCATTTCCTCCAGGACTGTAACTATATTATTGTTTTTGACAAAGGTTACTGCTTCTTCAATGTCATTAAAAGTTTTTATTTCATTTGAAGTAAAAATACTTATTTTTGCAGGGTATGCCAGTTGTGCCTTTATTTTATTCTGTTTAAGTAATTTTACAAGTGGCCAGGCTTTCTTTCTCATTTCCAAAACTCTAGAAGAAAAGTCATTGTCAAATCTAATTATATTTTGCTTGTATTTCAGTGGGGATCTTCTCCAAGCACATTTAAGGACAAGTTCTTTATCAAGATAAGAGAGAAATTTAACCACTACTGACCTGAGTGTGGATGATGGTGATAAAGGAATAGGTTTCCCAATGGCTCTATGAGCTCTTTCTATACCATAAGAGAATTCTTCTTTTACATCTAGGATTTCGGGTAACCATAAATTAAGAAAGAAAATAATATCTCCTTCAGATTTTTCTGGTAAACCAAAAATTCCCACATTAGTCCTCCTTTCTCTATTTTCCATGTCATCCAACTTGGTAATAAGCCATTTATTTTGCTGCTGAAAGACATCTCCCTGGATTTCTTCCTCCTTGAGCCTTCCATCTATATCAGATAAAGACTCTTCAATGCTTAATATTTTAGTTTGATGCTGTTGAAGTAACTCTTTAAAGGATTCAGTTTGTTTATGACAGCTTTCTCTCAAGTTTCTAAGTTGTTATTGAAGCTGTCCATTTTAATAGATAGTTCTTGTAAAGTAGAAGACATCAACTGAATGTCTTTCTTCAAAGTAAATTCTGCATGTGAGTTCTTTGAGCTACTCATCTTCAGAGAGCAGTTTTAAACTCCAGATATGTCTGTCAGGAAATTTTTGAAGAATATATTCCAAACTCGATATAATGATAGCATAAATGTTAAAGAACAATAGTTAACTGTTTTTTCTGTGAAAAAAAAAAGATTATTTCCTGTTATTTGAAGTATTTTTGAGGAGCTCTAAAAAAGTGCTGCTTTCAGAGTACCATCCAGGCTCCGCCCCCATTTACAAGCTTCTTGAGGTACATTTACTTATTTATTTTTATTTAAGTCTTTGCTGACCAAGAAAAATCCACCTGGGTAAAACCCATTTTCAGCAAAGGCCAGGAAGAAAAGCTCCACATCTAAGTTGCACGTGATGTATATTTATAATTGCAGGGTAAAAACATCTATACATGAGCTTACTCTTATGATTTTAAACATTTCTTACATTACATGAACATAACATTTTAACACAAAAGATGAGAGAAATTAACATAACTTGGCTAATTATTTAACAGAGAAATAACATACAAAAGCAGATTATGTATTTACTGAATGACAGCTGCAAAGAAAAGATCAAACTATGGTGTTTTTGAGTTTAGCAATAACTTACAGACAGACAAGTAGAATGTAATTTAAAAATCAATAACAGAGATATGAAAGGAGGAGTTATGGAAATGAGGAGAAAGATAAATGGACAGGAGGAATTGTTGTTAGTTGTGAGGTGTGACAGCAGAAAAAGTAAGAGTTATTTAGTGCAGTATGAGCAGGAGTGATAAGATACAAAAGACTGGGAAGCAAAGTGGATATAAGAGTTGGAGAAAAGTAATTGAGTAAAGCTAGCCAGGTAAGCAGGAACAAGAGAGCCATCTATGGCACAGGTGCTGTTCAAGCAAAGTTTTGAAATTATTTAAGTTTTCTATCTGTATTGACTGTATGGAAATTACATTCTATACTTTTGGCACATAATGAGTAGAGAGAGAGTGTTGAATGTTTTACTGATACATAGTAAACGTTTATAGCTAGTGCGAAGGTCTCTTGTAGGTGGACAGTACAGCAGAGTATTTTGCAATGCTGGTCATTTGTGTAGACAATAGGTTGTGGGTAATGATTAGTTATGAGCATGTCAAATGGTCCGGGAGTTCAAACCAGTATAATTGTTTTACTGCAAGGCAGTGGTGTGTTTTACAAGGTTGGCAGGATGCAAATTTAGCTATTTTCTAGCAGCAGAAGGCTAGTTCAAGAGACCAGTTGGCATAATGGTTAAGGTTTTCGCCTCCCAGGTGCAAGGTTCGATCCTGACCTCCGGCCAATGCCTGTTTGAAGTTTCCATGTTCTCACTGTGTCTCCGTGGGGTTCTTCCCATGTCCAAAAAACATGCTGAGTGTTTCCATCTCAAACTCTCCAATGAAGAGCTGTGGGCAGCAGCACAGACTCTACATGGTGTCCTATAGGGGAAGAGTTGTACAGACTAACCACTTTGGGCATCTACTGTGGTGCGCAATATCCTCAAAATAGGAGAACACGGATCACAGACTGCATGCCGTGGCAGAGCTAGCCACTTGATGATGTAAAATATGGCTCTAGGTGATTCAGTCATGTTGACTAATGTCGCCAAAATGGGCATGGGTAGTTACCGGTGTGGGATGGGTATATGTTCCCCTATTGGCCAGTGTGCGGCTGCCATAAAGTCCAGCAGCCCTGGGTCAATAAGCTACTGGCCGGCTAGTGTCTAGTTGCCCAGCCTGGGTTACCTCTGTTGAGCAAAAGTTGGACATAAAAACCAACCAACCTGCCAAACATGAACTGAGAATTGCTACGCTTAATGTAGGTTCACTGACAGGACACAGCTTGGAAGTGGATGACATGATGATACAGAGGAGGCTGGACATCCTATGTATACAAGAGACAAGACTGAAGGGCAGTGCAGCAAAGCCACTTGACACTACTACTCAGGAGGGAGACAGGCTAGAAATGGTGTAGAGGAATTGTGGTGAGAGAGAGGCTTCAGAAGGCAGTGAGGGATATCGTCAGAATTAATGACAGACTCATGGAAATCAGACTCCAGGGCAGTTCATATTCTTAACCTATGCCCCACAAAAGGGTTGTAATAGTGAGGAAAAGAGTGAATTCAGACAGCAGTTGCAGGATCCACTAGATAATGCAGGATGACATGAATTGAGGTTGATAATGGGTGACTTGAACGCACATATTGGGACAGACAGAACAGGATATGAGGACTGCCTGGGTCCACATGGGTGGGGCAACAGGAATAAAGAAGGAGAGGGCATTCTAGACTTCTGTCTGGCAAATAGCTTAACAGTTGCCAACGCATGGTTCAGAAAGAGAGACGGTCACAAGATCACATACAAGAGTAGCCAACATGCAACTCAGGTAGACTTCCTCCTAGGAAAGGGAAGTAAGGAAAAGGCATGATTGCAAAGTCATCCCCAGTGAAACAGTCGGCCCACAGCATAAACCACTAGTTGCCACACTCAGCTGCAAGCAGTGGTCAAAAAAGGCTCTAAGGTCAACAGAGAGCAGGCTGAAGATCTGGAAGTTGATTGGAAAGAAAGTACAGCAGTTCAAGAAATTACTCTGGGTTCTAGCACCCCAAGAAGAGGAGGAAATAGGTGGAGTTGAACAAGAATGGCAGCACCTAATAACAGCATGTGTTAGGACTACAGAAAAGATATGTGGCCAAGCCAGGTATGGAAATAAGGTACATAAGGAAAGCTGGTGGTGGAATACAGAAGTTCAGGAAGTCATCAAAATAAAGAACGAGTGCAGGAAGAAGTGGGAGATAGAAAAGACTGACCAAGCTAGGAAGGACTACTTGTTGGCTAAGAAAGAAGTTGCAATAGCAAAGAATAGGGCATTGGAGGCATTCTACCAACTTCTGGAAAGTGACTCAGTAAGTGGCACAAAGAAACTATATCAGGCTGCAAGGCAAAGGCAGAAAGATAAAGAAGATAGTCAGACACCCTTCATAAGGGATGCCAGCAACAACCTGCTCACCAGTCCACAGGACATCAAAGGCAGAAGGAAGGAATATTTTTAGCAGCTTCTGGATGAAGAAAACCCCACAGAAGCTGTTCTACCCCAGAAAGAGCCTATGATTGGAGAAGAAGAGGAGCCCCCCTAAAAGAAGTAAGAGCAACACTAAGGAAGATGAAGTCAGGGAAAGCAGCAGGCACAGATGAGATTACAGCAGATTTGATAAAGATGCTGGGTGAGATAGGAGAAAAATGTCTCCTGAGGGTACTGATAGCAGTATGGAGAGAAAGGTGTATTCCAGATGACTGGACAATAAGCATACTCACGCCAGTGTACAAGAACAAAGGGGACATCCACAACTGTGGGCAGTACAGAGGAATCAAACTCCTACCACACTGCATAAAAGTTCTGGAGAGGGTGACTGGTAAACATATACACAGAGTAGTGGAATGTAAGATGGGACATGAACAGTTCGGATTCAGATCTGGATGCAGCACAACTGACCTGATGTTTGCAGTGAGACAGTTACTTGAGAAGAAGCTAGTGATGAGACAGTCCAACTAGGCATTCCTAGACTTGGAGAAAGCATATGACAAGGTCCCAAGAAAGCTGATCTGGGCAGTACTGTGGTGGTTTGAAGTCCCACAAACACTGGCAGAATTAGTGTAGGCTATGTACAACGATTCAATGACTCAAGTACGAACAGTGTTCGGCCTCACAGAGGGGTTCCCGTGGGAGTGGGTGTATCTCAGGGTTTTGCGCTGAGCCCACTGCTGTTCATACTGGTGATGGACTACATTAGCAAACAGGTCAGAGAGACATATCAACAAAGTTACTGTATGCAGATGATGTGACATTACAGGCAGACTCTGAGCAAGAACCTCAGCAAAGGATAGGAGAATGGAATGCAAAACTAAAGGCACATGAGAGGAAACTAAGCACAGATAAGACAGTGGTAATGGCAGCAAACAAATCAGAAGAAGCTTAGAATAGAGATAGAAGGGAAGATAGTGGAACAGGTAAACAGCTTCAAGTAACTGGGAGGGGTGGTTGAGAAGAATGGAAGTCTGAATGAAGATGTCAAAGCTAGAATCAGAGGGGCTGCAGCCAACTGGTACAGAATGACAGGTATAGTCTATGACAGAAGAATGCCAAAGAAGCTGAAGAGTAAGGTATACAAGACAGTGGTGCAACCAGTACTACTGTATGGTACAGAAACCTGGGCAATAAAGGCAGAACAGTTGAAGAAGCTAGCGGTGATGGAAATTAAGTGCCTGAGAAGGGTGGTAGGATGCACACTGTGGGACAGATGAAGAAATGAGGACATAAGAGCAGAAGCCAAAGTAGCTCCAATTGCAGAAAGGATAAAAGAGAACAGATTATGGTGGTTTGGACATGTGCAGAAAAGCAGAAGACAATATGGTGAGGAAGATTTGGGACAGAGAGGAAGAAGGTACGAGGAAGCGAGGACGTCAAACAAAGAGGTGGATGTATTGTGTGAAAGAAGATGTGCGCCAAACAGGCATGAATGGTGAAGAAGGCAGGAGTGTTACACTGAATCAAGAAACTGGCAACGGTTAATACGATACCCCGACCCCATGCAGAAAAATGGGAAAAAAGGGGTTGATGATAATGATGATTATGATAAGAAGGCTAGTTCAGTTTTATACATAGTTTTCATATTTGTAAGAAGAGGGGAAGCATATAATAGAGAAGAAAGGAGGTATGTTGCTTCTAAGATGATCCTTGCTTGATCTGTCTGGTAGTGTGTGGCCCTATACAGGCGGGCAAGTTTTTGGTGAGTTTTCTTGAGGTAATGAAGTATGTGGTGATCAAATGTGATGCCATCATCTTTTATGACTCAGAGTAGTTTAATTTTGCTTATAGTTTCTATTTTTGTTACTTGAGACAATATGAAATGTGTGTTTCTGGTTAAGGTGTTGTTTCGGAGTAAATAGCATTACTTTAAGCATCAAGTTAGAATTTTTTAGCCATATTTCAATGCCAGTAAAAGGTTTTTAAATGATTTCCTGCAATTTTGTTATGGATGGGGCAGAGCAGATAAGGGTTGAATCATCGGCATATTGTATGAGAGTTACAACTGTTTGTAGCGGTAGGAAGTTTACATATGAAAATATTAAATAGAAAGGGGCAGAGTATTACCCCTTAAGGATCACCAACAGAGACTGGTTGAAATGCTGAAAGGTTTTGTTGCCATTTAGTTGCCTGGTGATGAATACATTAGTAACTGTGAAACCAGGAGAGGGAAGGGTGAGACATAGTGCTGCAAATTCAGAGAGGAGCTTTTGGTGACACACTATGTCAAATTCTTTGGAAAAGTCAAGGGGAAGTGAGGAAATAAGGTTGCCCTCATTTCTGTACTGCTTTACTATGTTGGTGAAGTTGAGGAGGGCAGTAGTAGTACTGTGGTTGGGCCTAAACCCATGCTGTGTGTTTGAGAGGAGGCTGTGTTTGGTTATATGTTTCATAGGCTGAGTGTGAATACGTTTCTTGAGGATTTTAGAGAGGGGTGATAAGACAGCAATAGCTCTATAGTTTAACTCTGCTGAAGTACCTCCTTTGTGAAGGGGTATAATAATGGATTTTTTCCAGATGGATGGCACATAGCTTTCAGTTATTGACTGGCTGATCAGAATGGAGACAGGGAAGGCTACTGCTTGTGCACTTACTTTGAGGAACTCAGTGGGAAAGTTACCTGCAGCTGAGGTTGTTGCTTTTAATTTGGGTATTAACTTTTTATGGTTGCTGTTGGGATGATGGTCTGAAAACTAAAAGACAGTGTGTTGCTTTCGAGAACATATGGAAGCTGGAAGGGTGAAGTGAGGTGGTCACAAATTAATGACAGAACTGACTAGATATAATGAGCATTGAACTGAGTGGCAATGGACTCTGTTGTTTGAAATAGAAGGACCGTGCATAGTGGTAAGGCCAGGATGTAATAGTTTATTTGGAGAAGACCAAAAAAAACCTTGGGGTTGTTTTTGTGGAAATTACAATAGTATGATTTCTTGTCAGATTTAACAAGTATATTGGTATGTTTTCTGAGATATCTAAAATTTTGGTAGGCATGTGGTGTTTTATTTTTATACCATTACTTCTATGCTTTACCTCTTCACAGCATGAGCTGCTTGGTCTCTTTTGTTAGGCATGTCACTGTGTTAGATTTTACCCTTCTTGTCCTAACTGTTGCTAAAGCATTTGATATTTTTAGGAAGGTGTAACTGAAGTGACTAAATGCTTCATCTAGGGGCATTAATCTTAATACATTCCAGTTGTAATGGGACAGGGCTGTAATAAATGTGTCTGTCAAATTTGGTTAAACTGCGTACTTGTTTACAGATTATTTGTTTGGGTGAACCATGTTGTCACTTACAGTATCTGGTAAGCAACCAAAAGATTTTATTTATTTTACATTTGTTAACCGGGTAGAGTCCAGATGGGCAAGTAGCCCGTTTTCAGTGGAGACTCGGGGAGATGAGCTCCATAACAACAGTACAAAAAGATTACAAAAATTTTTAAAAGATTTACAGACAATATACAAAAAGTTTGACAGTTGCCAACAATCACTACTTACAAAAAGGGGAATGTAAAACAAAAAACATTACATTTCTTAAACCTTACTACAGACAGTAATATGAAACTCATTAAATATATAACTAAAAACCATTCTGGTATTTTCATTTGGAAGAAGTAAGACAAGAAGACAGCAGAATAGAAAACATTTGACCAAAGGCATGAGAAACTAGCCAGGAATATTACAGAAACACAGCCATTGTTGAGTAAGGTATTCCTTTAGGAGTTTTTTGAAGCTATGACGATCTGAGTTTAAGATATTCTGGGGTAATAGGTTCCACTGTTTGGCTACTTTGAAGGAGAAAAGGGAGTCACCGAAGTAACCTTGAGTACAAGTTTATTGGATGATCTATGGGTCCTGGGGTTGGTATTTAGTTGCACTAGTTTGGAGAGTGCAGGGCAGTTTTCAGGTTGTGGATAATGGAGTGGACAGTGGTGAGCTGACTGAGCAATAACAGATGGGGAAATTCAAGCCAGTGTAATTTTTGAAGAGCAAGGCAATGATGGGTCCTGTTGGGTATATTAGTAGCAAATGTTGCTATTTTGTTACAACAGGAATCAAGTAGATGTAAATCAGACTTGCACAGGTTAGTGAAAAGTTGAGAAGAGTAGATAGGAGGTGGGATCTGGCTGTGGCTAGTCTGTCATTTTGAGTAAGGAAAGGTTTGACCCTATATAGAGCACCAAATCTGATGTGAACTTTCTTAATTGTGAGTGATACGTGTTTACTGTATGTTAGGTGTTTACTGAATGTTTTATACTATGGGGTTTGTCAATATCCAGTCCAGTGTGGACTGCCTGTTAGTGTTTTTGTTGATTCTGGTAACATAATTTATTACTTGGGTGAAGCCAAATAGGTGACTAGAGTTCTTCGAGTTGCTACTGCTTATGGATTGCCAATCTACAGTTAGGTCACCCAAGATGAAGGTTTCCTGGAGAATGTTGTCAAATATCCAGTGTAGGATATTTTCAGCTGGGGTAATGTTGCCTGGTGGGATGTATACTGCTGTGATACATACAGATTTCATTTGGTTGATTTTGAGGTATGCAATCAGATTTTCAGCATTATTAAATTATGGGATATTTAAATGGGATGGAGTTATTTTCTAAGTTGCTTTAATAAATGCAGTACTACCTGCTCTTTTAAGATTTCTGACCATTCTAAGTATATTAAAACCTGGGGGGGGGGGGATAATTGTCAGTTTTTGCCAGGTTTCAGTGGCAATTAGAATGTCTGGGGAGTAAAAATCTAGACATGCATAAATGTCATGAATTTTGCTGCAGATGCTTCTGAGGTTAATGTTGGAAAGAATGAGGTTAATTTCATTACCTGATGAAAAAAATGCATTGGGAGCACTGGAAAGTAATGAGTTGGCCATGGTGAGTAGTTGGGGTGTGGGTCCAGGATTAGGCTGGATAATATCTCGACTAAGTTTCAGGATGGATGTGGGGTGAGTAGAGGTATGGAGCCATTTATATTTATATCTGACTCTCAGTGCTGATGATAAATTGCTATTCTTAACAATGTATCTACAACAAAACCAATCTGAGCACGTATATTGGTATAGAGAAGGAGAAATAAGGAGAGGAAGAGGGATTCGTGATTTAATGCATGTGTGTTTGTGATGGAGATGGGATATGACGTAGGAAAATGATGGTAGTTAGTGAGGTGAGCTAGTGTTGTGAGTGTACAAAGCAGTAACAATTGACCTACTGTCATTGTGAGTTGAGATGGTGAGAGTTTAGATGGTGGGCAGAAGGTGGAGGTTTGGCAAAATTATGTGGTACATTAGTGAAAGGAATGATATTATGTTGTCCCATCTCGCCTTCATTCTTGCTGTTTGGGTTCAAAGCCGAAACTCGACTCCGACTCGGCCTATACTAAAGCTCAAGAGCTTCTATTGGCTCAAGGCTGAGTCCTATCCCATAGTGCTTAATGGCTATTCCCCAGATCTCGTTTGCCGCTTTAAGCTTCGGGATGGTCTTCACTGGCTCAGGCTTGTAAAATTTATTATCTTGTATATTTTCTAATAATTATTTCCTAATAATTATCTGTTTTACTTACTAGTTCTATCATAATAGCCTTGTGCTATTTTAGGCTCTCTAAACCTTGTATTTTTACCTTTGTGGCTATCTTTTTCTTTTGGCCTTGTCTTCTCAAGAATCCTTTTAAAATAGAGGACACTTGCCCCTTTTCTTCCTTCTTTCCCCTTTTTAGGAGTACACCGTTTAAGTTACAGGCGTCTCCTCCAGTGGACAGCCTTCAATTCCCTTTCCTCCTCTTCCATAACAAAAAAAAAAATATTTTAGATACTTGTTTTTTGCTTTCTCTTTCTATAAAAGATATAGCTTGTTCTAACGTTTATTGAGTGTTTTTTTCCTTATAGCTAGCATGTCTAAGAAACATAAGTCAGGATTCAAAAAGTGTGATTCCTGCACTCAAAAAATGTCCATTACTGATAGACACACTAGTTGTGTGTACTGTGTGGGTCCACTCCATCTTCAAGACTTCTGCGCCATTTGCCATAGTTTTAGTGCCAGGGTCTTGTAGGAGATGAGGAATAATCATATACTGAGGGGCTTATTAAAAATGGATGAAGGAAATCAGACTAAAAAAATTGGACAAGACCAAAAATTCTGCTGCATCGACTCCGGTGTCTAAGCCGACAAGCAGCACCAAACTTGATACTTCTTCGGCTCCGAAAAGTTGTCGGACCCGAGAAGTATGGTTCTCCCTCGGTTCCATCTGTCGCATTGGAACCACTGCAGAGCCAAAAAGGGAGCCGGTCACTGTCCTTGGAGCCTGTTCACTCGGGTGCCAGTGTCTCCTTTACTACAGTCGGTGGTAGGTAGCCACAAGTCTTTCAGTCATTCCTCTAGATCCTCCAGGCTAAGATGATAATGTGGAGCGGGTAGTGAAGAAGTTGCTTTGAACCCGGGCCCTAGCAGAAATTCTCTTGAGCAAGAGCCCATCTTATCTTGGAGCTGACAACGGTATCCCCTACTACGCCAATTCTTCCTCCAACTTGAACGAGTTTGGAGTCAGAGAGTATGGAAGTCGTCGTGCTGGAACCACCAGAGCTAATAATCACTACTGATATCTCTGCTCTGGCATCTGCTCCGGTTTCCTCGATGCTTTTGTCCATCGAGAAACCTGGGGGCCGACACTCCCTGGTCAGCTCTTGGGGGGGGGGGGAGTAGAGTAGGACCCTTGTTGGAACCGGCTCTCCCACTCAACACCTCGGCTTAAGTGAGTTCGGCCCCCACATCTGCCTCAGAGCCACCCTCCTCGGTGCTCGGGGCCAGAGTCTCTTTCGGCCAAGGACAGCGGTGCCTTCGGGGTAATGCGGAGTGTGCTCTCAACTGAGACTGCTCCACCTTCAGCTCCAGCCTCTCTTCCCCCTAAGGGACCGGTGTCCACCTCTTCATTACCTCTCCATCACCCACAGAGTAGAGAGCCAGTGCCCCAGGAAGCCACAATGGGCGGATCCTCCTCTTCCGATACCTCCCCAGAACATCCCCCCCAAGTAGATCCCTCGGAAGAGACAGTGTAAGAGGAAGCATGTAGACTCCCCTGAGTCTGTCACTTCTGACACCAACTTAGAGTATTCAGAAGGGTCACCACGGTCACCCTCTGAGGATGTCTCCTTTTCAGATATCCTAAAAATCCTTAAGCAGAGGGGGAGCTTGAAGTCCATTTCTCCTTCTGAAGATGAGTCGGTATACCTGGAGGCAATTGGCTTACACCCCTCCACCTCTTGGGTATCTCCAACTTTTGACCCACTCCTGGGTTTGGTGAGTCGAAGGGTGTGGGAACTCTCCGGACTCAGTGGACCCCGTTCCGTGGAGGCCTAATAAGTTCAATATGGTCCCAGAAGATAGGCAGTATTCAACTAAAGGGGTTCCTGTAGATGCAATGGTGGTGGCAGCAGCCACAAAAAAGGAGTTAGCTGAAATTTCTGTATCTGTTCATCCACAGAACAAGGATTCTCATACGATGGACAGATATGGGGAAGCATATGTTCTCCTCAGCGGCCTTTACCTTACGGTCGCTGAATTATTTGTCGCATTTCACACGACTTCAGAGGGATCTCCTAAAAGAGCTAGGAGATACTCTACAAGGTGCTACAGCCTAGGACTCCTCTGATAAGGTTAATCCCAGCTTGCAACCTTAACCTCCATATCTAACTCCTCCATGCACCTCATATCTTATGCAGCCGATGAAGCAAGCAGGGCAGCAGGCACAGGACTAGCACTTCATAGACATTCCTGGATGCACCTTTGTGAGTTTGCCAAACCCTTCCGTTCTTCCTTTAATGAGACTCCCTTTGATGGCTCACCATTGTTCGGGCCGAAAGTGAAAGAAACTCTCACCAGGAGCCAACAAGATGGTAAGACTCTGTCTGCTGTTGGAGTCCATTTTTCCGCCCCTACCAGACCTTATCCTAAAGGATAAAAGAGTAGAAAAATGTGGTTCCATTAGTCCAAAAGAGCCTTATTTGACACTCATTGTGATCCTTCTCCCAGGGGCAGAGGGGGAAATAACAGAAGAAGCTGTCCACGCAGCAGAAGGGGTCCACATAACCAGGGCAACATTAATACGTTTTTTGGTAGGCCCTTCCAGTGCTCCTGAAAGGAGGCCCACCTGTCAACCTCTGGAGACAGTTGGGGGGAGAATATCGCTGTACCCAAAAGCCTGGCTGAATTTGACTCGAGACAAATGGGTACAGTCCATTATATTCAGAAGATACAACATCCCCTTCCAATGTCCACCTCATCCGCCAAAGTCTATCCCAGACATTCCACCCGGTCAAAGGGATCAAGCAACAGTAGAAATACAAAAGTTGCTACGGATCCGGAATTTACTCAAGGTTCTTTTTAGTTCCAAAAAAGACAGGGGACTGGAGACCCATATTGGATCTCAGCAGACTAAACAAGTCGGTGAAAAAGTCAAAGTTCCGGATGGTAACACTGCAGTCTATACTCCCATTTCTGGGAAAAGACAGTTGGATGTGCTCATTAGATCTTCAGAACGCATACTACCACATAAAGATGGACAGGTGCTCAAGAAGATTTCTATGCTTCCGGCTGGGAGCCAGTCATTACCAGTTCACAGCTCTGCCCTTTGGACTCACCACAGCCCCCAGGGTGTTTACAAAGTGCATGGCAGTAGTCACGGCTCATCTGAGATGTCAGGGATTCCAGGTGTTTCCATACTTAGACAACTGGCTCCTAATTGCCACCACCAAGCAACTACTATTCAAAGTAAGAGACTACACCATCCGTCTCTTCTCAAAACTAGGCATTACTATAAATGCAGAAAAAATCTGCCTTGTTGCCATCACAGCATATTACATTCATTGGTGCAGATTTAAATACAAACGACATGTTGGCAAGGCTACCTCAAGAAAGGATCCAGACGTTACGCAGTCAAATGATTATTTTACTCAACAAGAACAGAGTACAGGCAAGATTTGTGCTAAAAGTCCTAGGCTCTATGGCAGCGATGATAAAGTACAGTTTTGTACCTACCATAAATATAGATGTCCGATAGGAATGCATCTGCAGTCTTCACAAATGGGTTGTCCTGTCGTCAGGCAGCCCTTCGGTCGGCCGGATTCCAAAGTCTGGGTCTAGCTTCGGCTGGTGTCGCACTTCACCCGACGTCATTGCGGCAGTTCTTCGGGTATAAAGGCATCAGCCGATGCCATTTTCCTCAGTGTTTCTTGCCCCAGATGCCAGGTGCCCTCTTGGATGGCTAAATTTGGATAAATGCCAAAGTTTCCAAATAGTAGAGAGCAAACACACAAAATAAGCATGTATGTACATATATATACAAACAAATACACCATAATAGATCCCCCCCAAGCTAGCTGAAGGTTGGCAAATACCCTAGGAGTACCTCAGAGGGGAAGGAGGGAGGGTAATCCTGACTGCAGATGCATTCCTATCGGACATCTACATTTATGGTAGGTACAAAACTGTACTATGTCCTTCAAGGATGCATCTGCAGTCTTCACAAATGGGTAGAATACCACAGCTAAACTAGGGGAGGAGGAATGAGTAGAGATTATGGTGTAGTTAGGATCCCTTGCAAAACAGCAGTGGCAAAACCAGCTCGAGATCTAGAGTATAAAGGTAAATTATAATGCTTGGCAAATGTAAGCACGGAGGTCCAAGTAGCAGCCTCTATAATGTCCTTGGTAGCCACTCCTCGTAAGAAAGCTGTGGTAGTGGCTGTAGCCCTTGTGGAGTGAGGCCTGATGTTCTCTGGAGTTTTCTTTCCATGATAGGAGTAACAAAATCTAATGCAATTTCCTATCCATTTGGAGATTGTCTGTTTTGAAATTGGTTTTCCTTCCTTCCCCGTTGCGTATGCTACCAGAAGCTGGTCAGTTTTTCTATTGGTTTTTGTCCTGTCCAGGTAGTAGCGTAATTGTCTATGCACATCCAAGGTATGTAGTAGCCTTTCTCCCCTGTTCTGTGGGTTGGGGAAGAATGTAGGACGGTGGATAGCCTGATTTAAAGAGACTCTTGATACCACCTTAGGCATAAATGTAGGATTTGTTCTCATGGACACTATCTTGATGGAAGATCAGGAAGGGTTGCACTGCCATTAATGCCTGTAGTTCAGAGACCCTTCTTGCTGAAGTTATTGCCAGCAGGAATGCAGTCTTCCAGGATAAGAATTGTAATTCTGCTGTTGCTGCTGGTTCGAAAGGGGGAAGTGTCAATTTTTCTAGTACAAAGTTCAAGTCCCATGCTGGTAATGGAGGTTTCCGGGGAGGTTTCACATTTTTAATTCCTCTCAGAAACTGTCTGAGCAGAGGATGCGAGAAGACAGGGGGATTCAAGCTGTATTCTGCTGAAATAGCTGAGGCATGTATCTTGATGGAAGAGTAGGACAGGCCTGTATGGAAGAGCTCTGCCAAGTACTCCAGGGTGTTGGCTATGTTCACCAGTGTCACTTCTTGCCCCTTTGCAGTACTCCAAGTGAGATATCTTTTCCATTTTGCTGCATAATTATTTCTTGTTGAAGGTCTTCGAGCCTCCAGGATTATGTCCTTAACCCTTTGGGATAAATTTGGGTTAATTGTTGTCATGTAATGTTCCAGGCAGTTAGCTGCAGAGTTTTCAGGTTTGGATGCAGGATGTTGAAGTTGTTCTGTGTTAACTGTAATGGGATCAGGGGCAGTGTCCATATTTGTTCCTGGGACATGCTCCTCAGCAATGGATACCAATGTTGTCTTGGCCAGTCTGGAGCTATCAGAATGATCCTCGGATGTTCCTCTTTGATCTTCAGAAGCACCTTGTGCATCAAAGGAAGTGGTGGGAATGCGTATGCTATCAGGTTTTTCCAACTGAAAGATAGGGAGTCCACCTTCCAAGCAAGTGGGTGGTACGTCCTTGTGCAGAATTTCTTTAGCTGGTGATTGAGTGGGGATGCAAACAAGTCTATTTGTGGTAATCCCCATTCTCTTGTGATGGCTTTGAAGATGTCCGGATGCAGCATCCATTCGTGGGCATCTGTGGTAGTTCTGCTTAATATGTCTGCTAGAATGTTTTCCTTCCCTGGTACATAAATTGCTTGTAACTGAATGTTGTAGCTCAGAGCCACATCCCATAGGTCCAGTGCCAGCCGGCATAGAGGATATGAGTGCGTGCCTCCCTGTTTGTTGATGTACCACATAACTGTGGTGTTGTCTGTCCTTATCATCAGCTGACCTTCTTGGAGAAAAGGTTTGAAGGCCTGGATTGCCAATTTTACTGCCATCATTTCCTTTAGATTTATGTGCAGGTGCAGCTGGTCTTGAGTCCATAGGCCTTGAATGCACCTGTCCAGCATGTGTGCCCCCCAACCGAGATCTGAGGCATCTGTCGTGATGGTTTGTTTTGGTTGGCTTTTGCAGAAGGGCAATCCTGAGTTTGATTGGCAGGCCTGAGCCCACCATAGGAACTCTTTTTTCAGGCAGGGAATCATTGGAATTTTGGTTTCTAGGCTGTGCTTGTGTTGAGACCACAAATTCTTTAGGTACCATTGTAGCTTTCTCATATGTAGCCTGGCATGAGGGACCAGTATTATGCAGGATGCCATGAAGCCTAGAGCTTGCAGCACTTTTCTTGCAGTTAGATGGTTCTGCTTTGTTAATGCCAAGAAGTAGAGAGGAAGCTGCTCTTTCTTTTCTGCAGTTAGGGATGCCATTTGATTTGATGTGTCCAGTTCTGCACCCAGAAAGGTTATTCTTTGGGATGGAATCAGCCTTGACTTTTTATATTGACTGTATATCCCAGGGCTTGCAGCAGGTAAATGACTCTTTGTAGGTCTTCTGTTAGTTTTATTTTGTTGTCCGCTTGTATTAGGCAGTCGTCCAGGTAGGGATAGATTTGAATCCCCTGAAGTCTGCAATGAGCGATTACTGATGCCAGGCATTTCGTGAACACTCTGGGCGCAGTAGATAAGCCAAAGGGCAATGCTGAGAATTGATAATGCTCTGATCCTGCAAGAAATCTGAGGTATCTTCTGCAAATTGGTCTTATGGGGACGTGCAGGTATGCCTCCTTGAGATCTAGAGTTACCAGCCAAGACTCCTTGCCCAGCATGGGAAGAAGCTGCTGTAGGGTCAGCATTTTGAATTTTGGAACAATGAGGAATGTGTTTAAAGTGGACAGGTCCAGAATAGGCCTCCATTTGTTTTCTTTTTTTGGTACCAGGAAGAGTCTGGAGTAAAATCCCTTTCCTTGCTCCAAAGGTGGTACCTTTTCCACAGCTCTCATTCTTAGTAATTGAGATATTTGCTTTAGAGCTTCTGTCCTTTGAGTAGGTGGCAGGTTTGGCATTCCTCTTTTGCTTGGTAGAGTATGGAAATGGAACCTGTAACCTTGGTCTATAGTTTGCAAAATCCATTTTTCTCTTGTGATGCAATGCCAGTTCTTTGAAAATAAGGTTAGCTTTCCGCCTAAGGGTGCTTCTAGTTGTTCCTTGGTAGGCGGTGCCACCGCCAAGTCACTGTGAATGAGTTGTTGTAGTGGTGGTGGTTGCATCCGTGCCTCGCTGGTTGTTACCTTGCCACTGGCGTCCCCTGTAGGCACCCCTGGTTTGGTTTCTGCCTCTCGAGCGCCTATTCCTGCCTCTTTGTGCCCTAGAGGAGTCTGGAAAGGACCAATTCTTGGAGGGCCAGTTCCTGCTAAACCTTGGAGGTTGAACTTGTAAGAAATCTTTCACTGTTTGTACAGATTTTGCTTTCTCTTCCATCTTTTTTAGTACCTGTTGCGCAGGGGAACCAAATAAACTGACCTTGTCCATAGGTGCATCCAAAAGCTTTGATTTGACATGGTCTGGTAATGCCTGTTCTTTCAGCCATGCATGCCTCCTGATAACTGTGCCAGTCATGGCTGATATAAAGGAAGCCTCCAGTGCATCATAGCCACATTTTAAAGAATGGTTACTAACCTGCTGTATGTTATGTACCATTTCTTGAACATATTTCTTATCTAAAGATTCTTCAGAGGACAGCTTTTAGTCAACTGGTCAAGCATAAACTCTTGGTATTGAATCATATGAAATTGGCAGTTCAAAGCTCTAGCTGACAAAGTAGCAGAGGTGTAAACTTTTACCCCATCTCTCTAAGGACCTGGATTCCCTTTCAGAGGGAGGGGTTTTAGTGGAAGTAGCTGCTACGGCTTTAGGACCCTGGGAGATAGTCTCTGGATCTGCAAAAGGAGCCTTATATAAATGGTGATGAGTGTCTGGGACCCTGTAGAACCTATCGGGCTTAGCAGGAGCCGGAGGTAATGAATCAGGAGCAGTGCAAGCATCATTAAATGCATCATCAACAACAGAAAGTACTGGAGGTATAGCTAAAGGCCTATGCTGTGGCAAATGTAGAAAGGTCCTAAGCCTTTTCTGGAGTCTGAGAAATCTTGGCCCTGCCACTGAAATTGTTCCCTCATAGCATGCAAGGTTTCCCCAAAGGAAAATTCCTCAGGAGGAGAGGCTGAAGGGATGGACTCCTCAGCATCAGAGTCTTCGTAAGGAGAATAAGCAGCCTCAGGAGGGTCTGTATGTTCTGAATCATCAGAGGAATCATCTGTGGATACTGGCTCAGGGGGCTCTGCTCTAGGCCTTTTTTCTGGAGGAGGGAGAGAGGCCCTGTCTGGATGAGGCTGGGCTCCACGAATTAAAGAGATGAGATCCTCAGCCAAAGTAAGCATATGGGAGCTGGTGCTGGGCCTGAGAGAGGGGGGCTTGGCAGGCACCGTTTTTGAAGCTTTGGCTGCTTTAGCCCTGGCAAAGGCCTTAACAGACATTGCTGCAGGAGGCCTAGCAGCTCCACGTGCAGGGGTAGAAATATCCAGGGGAATGGTATCTGATAAATCCTGTGAAACCGTAACAGAAGGTTGGATTTCAGAAGCCGTTTCTACCAGGTTAGAAGAGGCCTCGGTAGAAGGCATGATTTCAGCTGAAGAAAGAACCCCTTGCTCGGTTTCGGCCGAAACCGAGACACTCGTGGTTTGCTTAACCGCGGTTTCGGCCGAAACCGCGGACCGCGAGTGTCGGTCCTTTTCTTTGCGTTTTTTGGTACTTTGCGTAGTCGGAGGATCCGACGGCATAATATATGCAAAATCGGAGCCGAAAATCTGTTCAGCAAACTCCGACCGACGTCTAAGCGTCCGTCGGTTAAAAGAAGCACAGGCTAGACAAGCTGCTACGTCGTGGTCTGGGCCTAAACAATGTATGCAATAGGAGTGGAAATCTTTATGAGGTATTTGTTTCCCACAAGATAAACAGTTATTCACTTTCTCTGACATCGGCTGAGGCAAGAAAGAGTCTCCAACGGGGTACTTAGCTTTTTAGAAGTCTTCGAAGTAATATTCGGTAGTAGTAATCTCTGGATCTGACCGACCGGCACTTGCGAACAGCTTCTGCTTCGGGCGCCACGCGGCAAGAAAGACTGAGGAAAATGGCGTTGGCTGATGCCTTTATACCCGAAGAACTGCCGCAATGACGTCGGGTGAAGTGCGACACCAGCCGAAGCCAGACCCAGACTTTGGAATCCGGCCGACCGAAGGGCTGCCTGACGACAGGACAACCCATTTGTGAAGACTGCAGATGCATCCTTGAAGGACATCACTACTTCCCATGGCACGACTTCACATGAGAATACTGCAGTGGCTATTCTTCGCCCAATGGTCCATGAAGGAGTTACCCATGTCTCATGAAATACTCATAACACACTCCTGCAAGAAAGACTTACTTTGGTGGGTTCAGTCCACTCAGGTAACAATGGGCAGACCATTTGTACTTCCCCAACCTATCGCTACAGTAACCACGGACGCGTCCCAGATAGGGTGGGGGGGCATTATCTGTGACAGATGGTCTAAGGGGTTTGGGAAGATCACGAGTACCATTTGCATATCAATGGCCTAGAGATGAGGGCTGTGCTTCTGGTGTTGCAAGCACTTCAGGACTCTCTTGCCACGGGGACTATTGCAATTCAGACAGACAATATGTCGGTGGTATGGTACATCAACAAACAGGGGGAACCAGATCCTACCCCATATGTCGAGAGGCCCAGAGAGTGTGGCAATGGGCGATATCTTCTCAATGCTTTCTGACAGCAACGCATATCCCAGGGAAATCCAACGTTATAGCAGACTGGCTAAGCAGAGCGATTCTCATGCCTCACAAGTGGTGGTCCCTCAATCAGGAAGATACGAATCAAATTTTTCGCAAATGGAGCCAGCCTTGCTGTGACCTTTTAGCCACTCCCTTCAATACCAAATGCAGCAAGTACTTTGCCCTAATCTCCCCTCTGGGAGAGTCACCGAGGGATGCACTGGTTCACGATTGGCCCCTGGGTCTTCTTTATCCCTTTCCCCCGTTTCCCTTGATTCCAAAGGTTATCCAGAAAGCAAAGTTGCTGAGTCGCAGGTTAATTCTCATTGCGCCATACTGGCCTCGTCAAATTTGGTTCACCTTTCTTTGGCCCTACCTTCAGGAGGACCCATGGATCCAGGACCCAGTGCAGGATCTTCTGACACATCATTCAGGAATGCTCCATCCCACCCTCCACACCCTCAAGCTGACAGCTTGGCTGCTCCAATTCCACTCTTAGTCAGGCTTCTGGAATTGTCCCCTGCAGTTCATCACATTCTAGTCTCCTTGCACAAGCAGACGACTAGGAATCTCTATGCAAGAAAATGGAAGAGGTTCTCTTGTTTCGGCTAACAAAAGACATATGGATCTCTTTACACTATCTATACCTGCAATTCTGGAATTTCTGACAGAAACCTTTAATCAAGGGGCAGCGGCAGCCACTATTCAAGTTCAATTAGCTGCTATTTCTAATTATCATGTGGGAGAATCAGGACCTAGTCTAATGTCCCATAGATTATGCAAAGCCTTCCTCGAGGGTACTTTTCTGTTAAGACCTCCCTTCAGAGAATCTCCTCCTCCTTGGGACCTCAAACTAGTATTATCATCTTTGAGCCTACCCCCTTTCGAACCAGCATCAACTTGTTCATTTAAATGTTTTTCTTGGAAAACACTCTTCCTGACAGCAATTACTTCAGCCAGAAGAGTATCAGAATTGCAAGCCTTGTCTATCCGTCCACCTTAGTTGAAATTCCACAAAGATAGAGGTTCCCTCAGAACAAATCCTTCCTTCTTGCCGAAAGTTTGTTCTCAGGCAAATTTAAACCAAAATATAGAATTACCAAACAAGGCGGAGTATAATCTCCGCCAACTGGATGTACATAGACAGCTGCGTTTTTACTTGCATTTTACCAAAGAATTTAGAAAGTCAGACCAATTGTCTCCTATTCCGAAAATAAAAAAAGGTTTGGGAATCTCAAAAGTTACCTTGTCCAAATAGTTTACTGAGACCATCACATATGTCTGTGATTCCCACAATAAAGAACCACCAGGGAAAATCAAAGGCCATTCAACTAGAATGATATTCTATCTCCATTGCCTTTCAATCCAGACTTCCACTGGATTAAATTTGTGCTGCTGCTACATGGGTTAACCCTCATACCTTTATTACTCATTACAAAGTAGATGTGACCTCCTGGAACAGGGCATCCTTTGGTTCCACTGCCCTGATGAGTTTATTCCCTTGAGCTACCCAAGAAAAAGGTGCTGGGAACTCTGTCCCAAACAGCAAGAATGAAGGCGAGATGGGACAACATAACATAAAGAAGTTATGTACTCACCATGATGTTCCATGTCTGTTGTCCAGTATCTCGCCTTCAGTCTTGCGTCCCTCCCAGCCATCCCACCTCCTGGAGGATCTAGAGGAAATTTCCCAGAAAATGGCAGAGAAGGTCTGATTCCCTTCTTGTTAATCTTTATGACAATATGTTTTCAGATATTATCCCTTTGGATATTGAACATATCATAGGAACCTTCTTCCTCAAACGACATCTGGGGAATAGCTGCTAAGGACCATGGGATAGGACTCGGCTTCGAGCCAGTAGAAGCTCTCGAGCTTTAGTCTAGGCTAAGTCGGAGCCGAGTTTTGGCTCCAAACTAAAACAGCAAGGCTGAAGGTGAGATACTCGACAACAAACATGGAACATTATCAGAAATGAAGAGAAAGAGGTGTGGTAAAGGGTGGGGAGATGTTTGCAGGGTAGTATATAGACAGTTAAGGTAGTGGAGGTGGTTAGGTTGCATGCAGAAAGCTGTATGCTATGAGTTTGTTGGCAGGGGAAGGTGAAGAAGTGAGTAGTGTATAGATGAGGGAGGAGACCAAAAATGTGGATTAATGAGAAGGATAGTAGTATGAAGTAATAGCCATTAGTAGCTATATGAGTATCTAAAAAGTGATTTTGTGGTGTGTGTTTGTTGATAAATGCATATATATATATATATATATATATATGTGTGTGTATATATATATATATATATATATATATATATATATATATATATATATATATAGGTTAGGGGTCGCCACATATGTATGTTGTTGTTTGTCTTTCGGCTATTCCTGGTTAGGGGTCGCCACAGCGGAACTCCGGTCCGCTAATGATTGGCAGTTGTTTTTTATGGTGTTGAGTTGCCAGCCCAACGCCCAACCTTCAACGAAGGCATGCTCATTCAACGCATGTCTTTAGAATGCCCACTCGACCACATGGAGGACATGCAGACTCCACACAGAAGGCACTCCCAACCCAAGCCGAGAATCGAATGGGAGAACCTCTTGCTACGAGGCAACAACACCGCTATATATATATATATATATATATATATATATATATATATATAATCATCTATACATATTATAATCTACAAGTGTGTGTATGTGTGAATGGATGGAGAAACATGTTGGTAAGCATTAGTGTGCATGGAAAAGTGGGTTTACAATGTCTTTAAAGAAAGTTTTAAATCTGTGGAATGGGCTGCAGCACAAACTGACAGAGGATAAAAAATTGTAAGAGGTTTTTTTTAATGTATATGTCCTTAAGGGGTGGGTAATATGTACTAAATTACAGGAATTAAGAGAGAATAAATGTAAGGTTTTGGGGGTAGCTGGGAAATTGGGGGTGGAAGGGGAGTGTAAGAACTGAAAGTGGGGAGAGATAAGCAGTCACAGTAGAAGGAGACAATCAGTCTATGCAGGCAATTTTAGCATAATTAATGGTAAAGAGACCCATTTAAAATCCTGTTCATTGTTAACTAAGGACTAAAGATGCTCAGTTATTAGTTGGCGACATGCAAACTCATTCTTAACCAAAACTAAATTAGCCAACAATAGAGAACTATTAAAGTGGTGGTGGGGAAGGGGGGTGCAGTCACGAATGTTTCCTTAGCCTGACCTGATGCAGTTGCTTTTACATTTCATAACTGAGAAGATGCATGCCTTGCAAACAAGAAATTTAACAGGGACTGCTAGCTCAGTTACGAAATAAAGTGCAGTCATGTAAAATCATACCACAACAGTAAATGTCTTTCTCTCCACTGTTTCAGTATTCAGTACCGTAGGGATCCCCTGCTAAGGGTGGTCTGATATCTAGCCAGTATGCCAAACCCATTTGGTTGTCAAGAGTACACCGTATGTCACATATATGCTCCCCACATACAGAGTACGGCATAAAGGTGATGTCCAGATGTAACATCCTCAGAACAGAGACCGCTAGTATAAATGCCAGTCTAAGGATTAGAGAGGCACTAGGCATACCCAGAAGGGAAAAGAACCAAGGGGTGGAGGTAGGGAGTGAATACTGCAACAGTGAAGAGACGGACATCAAGCAGTATGGTAAGATTTTACACAACTTTACTATGTCTTTCAATTTTACTGTGGCAGTATTCCTTACAATACAGACAGTGCTAAAGCTCATGAAGAAGAGGAGGAGGAGGAAGAACCAGCAGAGCCCTCTAGGAACCCATGATGGACGGCCCTAGCAACACCAGCTCTAGCCCTGGATATCACATGCAACTTATAGTTCTTAAGTAAGCACAGAAGCCCAGGTAGCTGCCTCAAGAATAGAGTTAGTATCTAAACCCTTGAAAAAAGCACCAGAAGAAGCCACAGCCCTAGTAAAATAATCCTTAATCCAAAAGATCTAGGATGAAAACAAACAAAAAGCTGATCAGATTTGCAAAAAGCTTTAGTCTTATCCAAATAAAACCTGAGCTGTCTATGCACATCCATAGGTTCATAGGTAGGTACTAGGCTATCTGCCCCAAAGGCATTTATAAGCCTAGTCAGAATGTGTTGGCTTTCACCGCCCCCTTAGATTAGTTTCCTGTGCCTCTGTCCAGCAGAGCCATTGAAGTGATCCCCAGGGTAAACTTCCTGTTTCCCATCCACTCATCAAGGTTTCTCTTGAAGAGTGTTAGTGAGGAGCTCTGCCTAATGTAGATTGGAATCTTGTTCTAGAGCATGGGAAGTCTCTGGGACAGGAATTGATCCCTCCAGCACGTCCTATTTATTGTTGTGGTGAGGTTTAGATCCCTAGAGCGTGTGGCTCGAGGGGATACGTTTTTCTTTAGGTGGAGCATGTCCATCAATTCTGGGTTGGACATGGCCTTGTATGTCAGGCAGAGATCACTTCTCAGTAGGCGGTATGCAACCGAGTACAGCTGGAGTTTCTTCAGTCGAGCTGCATAGGGCATCTGTTTGAGGCCAGTGATCCTCTTGGTGAGGCACTTCTATGGTCTTTCCAGCTGTTGCAGGTGTCTTGTAAGGTACATGCCAAATGGGGCATTGTACTCTATGATGAGTCCGATGAGTGATGCGTAAAGGGGCACAATGACCTCTTTTGATCTGGATGTAAACCCTTTTGTGATTAGGTGGGCCACATAGAAGGATTTTCTAACCACTTTGGCAATGTGATTATCAAAGGAGAGATTACTATTTACTTGGGTCCCCAGATCCCTTATTTCGTCTTCTGTATTTAGGGGGCTACCACCTATGTGGTAATTTGTGGCTACTTTGTTTTTCAAAAGGGGATGACTATGCACTTTTTGGCATTTAGCTTGAGGCCATGGTTTTGCCACAAGGTATCTGTCTCAGTGAGACCCTTTTGGAGGCTGTCGGTGTCAGATGGAGAGTCAATTATAGCCCCTAGTTTGCAGTCATCTGCAAACTTGGTCAGCCATAATACTCCTGTGCTTGCCTGTACTTCTGAGAAGTATATGCTGAACAGGAAGGGTCCTAGGACTGAGCCCTGGGGACCGCCACTTGTAACCGGTTTAGAGTCAGACCTAGCTCCCGCAACTCTTACCATGTCGGTTCTGTGCGTGAGCCAGTTGGCAACCCATCTCATTAAGTAGGGCATCCCGTTTTATGCAAAACTGTGCAAAACCTTCTCATAGCAGACTGCAGATAAGGGAAAAAGTGGTCAAATGACTAGACTGATTAAGAGACAACTCATGTACCACTTTGGGCATAAAAGGATTACTACGAATGGACAACCTCTGGCAGAAGTAAGGGCCAACAAAAGAATGGTCTTCCAAGAACGTTGCAAGAGAGCTGAAGCTGCTGGCTCAACAACAGCCTTAGTCAATTTCTCCAAAACAAAAGTAAGGTCACTGGAAGAAGGGATAATTCCTGGGAGGTCAATATGAAGGATGCCTTTAAGACAGTTTTTAGCTTCAAATCCAGAGGCTAAAGGGGGTGCCAGAGGCAGACAAGCAGAAATAGCTGACAAGTGGGCCTTAACAGAAAACCAGCACTGAGCAATTCACATAGATAAGAGAGAACCAGAGGAACATCCACAGAAAGTGGATCAAGGTTACAAGAAAGACACCAAACAGAAAACCTCTTCCATTTGGATAAGTAGGATTTCCTAGCCTCCTGCAGGACGCTAAGCATGTCCTCAGAAAAAAAGGTGTCTATATGGAATTAAAATCCTATCATCCACAGTGTCAGTCAAAGAGTAGACAGGTGGGGATGGATGAGAGATCCCTTGTCTTGTGTGACTAGGTTCACCCTGTGAGGTAACTTGTGATGACTGCCATTGGCTAAATGCAGAAGAGGAGAAAACCAATGTAGTCTGGGCTAAAAAGGAGTCTACAGCAAGATTGTGGGAGCAGCCTGTTGTATCCTGAACAGGACTTTTGGAAGGAGAGGGAAGGCATAAAGAAACATCCCCTTCCAGACTAGAGGACATGGAGCTCTGGCATAAAAAAAAGAGGAAGTTGTCTGTTCAGATGGGAGGTAAACAGATCTACTTGAGGAGTATCCCACTGGTGGACAATCCCCAGAAACATATCCCTGTGAAGCATCCACTTGTGGGATTGTGATATGGACCCGCTCAGTCTGCCACAATGTTCTGATCTGAGGGAACGTAAACTGCCTGAAGTGTCACTTGATACTGGATAGCTAGCTTCCACAACTGAAGTGTTAATCTGCACAGGAGATCAGATCTTGTTCCCCCTTGCTTGTTGACATACCACATAACTATGGTATTGCCTGTCAGTACCTTGAGGGGACCTGGAATGAAAAGAGGATGAAATGCTTGAAGAGCTCTCATCTCTTTGACACTGATGTGGTGTTTCCTTTGTTAAAGCAAACAGAGGCCCTGCACTTTTAGAGAGCTGAAGGAAGCCCCCCCCCCCCCATCCCATGTCTGAAGCATCTCTGAACAACTCCTGAGAGAGGAGTGGAAGTTGAAAAGGAAACCCTAGACTGAGGGACAACTGATGAATCCACTAATAAATTTCCAGCTTGAGGAATGGAAGAAGAGGGATTATGATATCTAGAGGATGAGAGCGCTGAAGCCAAATTGATTTTAGAAACCACTGAAGCTTTCTCGTGGTGTTTGGCTAGAGGCAGTATAGGAATGGTGGAGGCCATGAAACCCATAACTCTTAGAAATTCCCTGGCTCTAACTTAGGCCAGAGAAAGATGGGACTGAAAGAAAGCAATGAGAGGTAAAGGCCATGGGAGGTGGCAAGGATGCCATCGTTGGAACAGTCTGGATCTTGCAACCCAGGAACACATGATCCTGTGAAGGAGTCAGGAAAGACTTTTGGAAATTTATAGTGAACCTAAGGCTTTGCAAGAGTAAAATGACAAACTGAAGATGCTGAAGTACAATCTCCGGAGAGGAGGCCTGAAAATGTAGGTCATCTAGGTACGAGGTAGAGAAAGACCTGTAACCCCTTATCCTGGAAAAAGCAATCACTGGAGCAAGGCATTTGCCGAATACCCTTGGAGTAGTAGAGAAGCCATAGGGCAAAGCAAAGAACTGAAAATAACAGGAAGCAACAGAGAAATTTTAAAACTTCCTGAAAAGGGGATGAATAGGGATATAAACATAAGCATCACTGAGGTCCATAGAAACGAGAAAAGCCTGAGGAAGCAGCAGAGGAAAAGTCTGAAGGAACATCTGAAAGGAAGGGACCTTCAGAAAGGTGTTTAGGTGAGAGAGATCCAGAATGGGTCTTCAAGTGCCCACTTTCCTGGGGTCCAAGAACATTCTGGGATAAACCCCTTCCACCGTTGAGAAACTGGAACTTTCTGAAGTTCCTAAGGGAGCTGAGGAATGCCCATGAAAGGGAGAAAAGGTTTCTAGACCATGTAATTACTCTTGGAGAATGATGGAAAGAACCCAGGAATCTTGAGTAATCTTTAACCAAACAGGAAGAGAAAGAGGAATGTAGCTGAGAAGTACAGGATAGTCAGACAGCACCTGGTTTGCCAGGAAAAGGAGATTTCTGAGCTAAAGAAGTGTGAGTAGCCTTAGCAGGAGGAGCCCTTCTACTACCTTTCTTACCAGTGGGGGTACAGTGAGACTGCCCACGAACAAAGGCCTATTTATTAGGATAATTCCTTTGGAATTTAGATACAGTTGAAACAAAGACATGTTTTAGATCTTGTAAAGTCTTACCCCTTTCCTGTAGGGACTTGAAAAAATCATCAGCAGCAGCACGAAACAAATGCTCATTATCCAGAGGAGCATTCATCAACTTAGGCTCAATATCATCAGGCAAAGGATGAAGCCGAAGCCAGGAATATCTCCTCAGTACACAGCCAAATGCAGCAGCCCTAGAAGAGGCATCTGCAGCATCATAACTGCTTTTAATAGAGTGGTGAGCCACTTGAGAAAAAATCCCTAACAAGGAGAGAGCAGAAGTCTTCCCCTCAGAGGCAGGAAGGTCAGAAATAACCTGAAAAGCCTGATATAGAAGTCAAAATATATTTTGTCATATGGGTCTGATAGCTGATAGCTCTAAAAGCAAGGGTATCTTAGGTATAAACCTTCTTATCCAGTCTTTCTATAGTTCGACTGTCTTTATCAGAAGGAAGCAACTTTGTAAAAGGCAGTAACTTTGATGGCTTGTCAGATGCCACACACACCTCAGAGGGGTCAGCTGATGGGCACTTATAAAGGAACTTGCAATCATCAGACACCTTATAAAACCTATCATTTTTTTTTTTAGAAGCAAGGGTCTGAGAGTCAGGAGCCTGAAATGCTGAGATGAGAAAAAGCATACAACAAGGCAGCCAGGACAAGAGGAATAGCAGATGGTGCAGATGAGTACATTTGTAAAAGCTTGTAATACCTCTTCTGAACCGTAGACACCTGGGCACAATCCCCTTTGAAAAATTCCATCACTCTGGAAACTATCACCCCAAAGGAAATCTCCTCAAAAGGAGAGTCAGAACTTGTGGACTCCTCTTCCTCAGAAACATATTTTAAGGGAGAATGAATCTGGAAAGAACAGGCAAGGGATTCCTCATCTGAATCATCATCCTCTTCAGAGTAATCTTGTTCCCTAGTCCTCTTAAGAGGAGTAGAAGACCGGGGGGGGGGGGGGCTGGAACATAAACTCTTTGAAGAGGCTTCAAAGTCATAAAGTACAGTTTTGTACCTACCATAAATGTAGATGTTCGAGGATCCACATTGCTGCAGTCATAACCTGTGGGTAGTCCGCTGTCCTCGGTCGGCCCGAATACCAAAGTGTTAGGCTGGCGTCGGTCATAGTCGCTCAGATCTGACGTCAGTACGCCGTGGTACTAAAGCACATGACCGACGCCATATCCCCAGTCTTTCTTGCCCCAGATGTCAGAAGGCCTAAAAAAGAAAGGCCATAGCCAAAAATAGAAAAATACCCAATCACCAATATAGAAAAACAATTACCCCAAAAACAACACAGCAACCCCAAACTACAGAGGGGAAGGAGGGAGGGAAAATTGGACTGCAGCAATGTGGATCCTCGAACATCTACATTTATGGTAGGTACAAAACTGTACTATGTTCTTCGTCTCACATTGCTGCAGTCATAACCTGTGGGTAGAATCCCAAAGCAAAGGTAAGGGAGGTTGGCAAAATCAGAAAGCATTAGGAGCTGCTAACATGCCCTGTAAAACTGCAGTGGCAAACCCAGCCCTAGATTTGGAATAAAGAGGGAGATGGTAATGTTTAGAAAAAGTGTGCACTGAACTCCAAGTAGCTGCCTCCAAAATATCCTTAGTAGCTACTCCCCTTAAAAAAGCAGTAGAAGTGGCAGTCGCCCTAGTGGAATGAGGTCTGATTCCAGCCGGAACATCCTTACCATGATGAGAATAACAAAAAGCAATACAATGGCCAATCCACTTAGAAATAGTTTGCTTTGAAACAGCTTTTCCTTGTGATCCCAAGGCAAAAGAAATGAATAACTGTTGAGACTGCCTGAACCCTTTAGTTCTGCTCAAATAATAACGCAACTGCCTGTGAATATCCAAAGAGTGCAAATTTTTTTCCCCTTTATTTTGGGGATCAGCATAAAATGTAGGCAAATGAATAGATTGGTTTAAGGCCACATTAGAAACAACTTTAGGCATAAAAGTAGGGTTAGTACGCAGGGATACCCTATCCTTATGAAATATCAGGAAGGGTTCAACTGCCATTAGAGCCTGTAATTCAGATACACTCCTAGCAGACGTAATGGCCAACAAAAAAGCAGTCTTCCAAGACAAAAACTTCAACTCAGATGTAGCTGCAGGTTCAAAAGGAGGTAAAGTGAGCTTTTCCAACACAAAATTGAGATCCCAGGAAGGAGTAGGAGCTCTACGTGGGGATCTTATGTTCTTTGCCCCTCTAAGAAATTGCTTAAACAAAGGATGAGAGAATAATGGTGGGTCACAGTCATAGTGAGCTGAAATGGCTGCAGCATGAACTTTTACAGAGGAGAAAGACAAACCCTTGTCTAATAATTCTGTAAGATACTGAAGTGTAACAATCAAATTAGGCACTGAAACATCAAAGCTCTTTGTTGTGCTCCAAAGAAAAAATCTCCTCCATTTATCAGCATAAACTTTCCTTGTACTAGGCCGTCTGGCTTCCAAAATGACATTCAAAACTTGTTGAGGAAGCTGCGACCCCCCAGGGTCTAGAACAGAATACGCCAGGCTGTCAGATGCAGGGACTGTAGCCTGACATTGAGGAAATGATTGCTTGCCTGGGACAAAAGGTGTGGAATTGATGGCAAAGGCCAAGGAGGCTCCTGTACTAAACTCCTCAGCAGAGGGTACCAGTGCTGACGTGGCCAATCTGGAGCTATTAGAATCATGCAAGGCTTGTCCTGTCTGACCTTCAAGAGCACCTTGGGAAGGAGAAGCAGAGGAGGAAAGGCATAGACGTGAAGGTTGTTCCAACTGAATGATAGAGCATCCACTTTCCAAGCTTTTGGGTGGAACATCTTTGTGCAAAACTTTGGCAGTTGGAAATTTAGAGGAGAAGCGAACAGATCTATGTCTGGAGTCCCCCAAGCCACTGTCAACTGTTGAAATACATGAGGATCCAATTTCCACTCGTGGGGATCCACCATCTGTCTGCTCAAAACATCTGCTAAGGAGTTCTGTGCTCCTGGCAGAAACCTTGCTTGAAGAGTGAGGTGCAAACTCAGAGCAGTCTCCCACAAAATCATAGCTTGTCTGCAAAGAGGGTACGAATGGGTTCCCCTTGCTTGTTGATGTACCACATGACTGTTGTGTTGTCTGTTTGAATCAACACCTGTCCTGGTTGAAGTAGATCCTTGAAAGCCATCAGTGCAAATTGGACTGCTAACATCTCCTTCATGTTGATATGCAAATGCTGTAGTTTGGGAGGCCACGTGTCTTGAATCCATTTCCCATTGAAGTGTGCTCCCCAAGCCATGTCTGAGGCATCTGTCGTTAAGATCTGACTCGCCTCTGGTCGGGTCACAGAGAGTCCCTTGTTTAGGTGACATTCCTGAGCCCACCACAAAAATTCCTTTTGGATGCAAGGTATTATCTGAATGACAGTGTCCAAATCGTGGCAGTGTTGAGTCCATACACTTTTGAGATACCATTGTAGCTTCCTCATATGTAGTTTGGCATTGGGAAGTACCAGAATACAAGATGCCATGAACCCCAAGGCTTGAAGGACTGTCCTTGCAGTCAGCCTGGACAGTAGGGATAATTGCTGGAAGTAAAGGGGAAGATTTCTTTGTTTGTCCGGGGTCAGAAAAGCCATCTGAGAGGCTGTATTCAGTCTCACACCCAGAAAGCACATGTCCTGAGAGGGTACTAGACTGGACTTTGTTTCGTTCACAGAATACCCTAGGCACCTTAACACTGCCATAACATACTGTAGATGGTGAAGTAACTTGACTTTGTCTTGAGCAAGAATCAGGCAATCGTCCAAATAAGGATACATTTGTATTCCTCTTAGTCTTAAGAAGGCTATCACAGGAGCCAGGACCTTTGTGAACACCCTGGGCGCAGTAGATAAGCCAAAGGGCAATGTAGAGAACTGATAATGAAAAGTACCAGCCTGAAAACGCAGGAACCTCCTGCAGCTGGGCCTGATAGGAATGTGAAGATAAGCCTCTTTGAGATCCAGAGTTATCATCCAGTGATCTTTGCCTAGCAGAGGCAGAAGCTGCTGCAAAGTTAGCATCTTGAATTCTGGAATGTCCAGGTATGTGTTGAGAATAGACAAATCCAGAATTGGCCTCCAAGTGTTTCCTTTCTTTGGCACAAGGAACAGGCGAGAATAAAATCCTAGGCCTACTTCTGACGGAGGGACCCCCTGGATAGCCCCCATTTTTAAAAGTAAAGAAATCTGCTTGTGAGCCTCCAGCTTTTGCTGAGGAGGAACATCTGGCATGCCTTTGAAAGGAGGCAAGGTGTGAAAATAAAACTTGTAGCCTCTATCTATAATGTCCAACACCCATTTGTCCTGGGTGACTAAAAGCCAATTTTGCTTGAAAAGTGCCAACTTTCCTCCTACAGGAGCTGCCAGACAGGAGGGATCTGGCAGCTGGAGGTACAGGTCATTGGGTCTGTTTACGAAAAGGCTGACCCCTGCCCTCACCGGAAGATTGTGCAGGGGAACTCCACGTCCTAGGTCTGAAAGAACCCTGAGCATGAGCTCTGCCCCTACCACGTCTAGATCTGCCCCTAGACTGTAAATCAGAAGAAGGATAAGCCCATCCCTTTGCAGGCCAATTTCTGCTAAACTTAGGGGGCTGCACCTGTAAAAATTCCTTAACTGTCTGCATGGACTTAGCTTTGTCTTCCATTTTCTTCAAAACCGACTCCACAGGAGAACCAAACAGAACTTCAGATTGAAGGGGAGCATCCAAAATTCGAGCTTTAACATGCTCTGACAAATTCTGATCCTTAAGCCAGGCGTGCATACGAATAACTGAACCAGTGGCAGCCACCCTGGAAGAAGCCTAAAGAGCATCAAAGCCACACTGCAAATAATGCTTACCTACCTGATCAGAGGCATGAACTAAATCCTGCAATTCTTTACATTCTATACCCTCAGCCAAAGCATCTACCTTAGATTTCAACTGACTTAAGAGAAAATTCTGGTACTTCAGCATATGAAACTGGCAATTTAAAGCCCTCATCGCTAGAGTGGAGGAGGTATACACCTTTTTACCCCACCTATCCAAAGCTCTAGAATCTTTATCCAGAGGAACTGGATTCTTTGCAACAGAAGCCCTGACCCCCTTAGGTCCCTGGCTAATAGTTTCCAGGTCAGCTCTAGGACCCTTATACAAATATTTATGAGCCTCTGGCACTCTGTAATACCTGTCTGGCTTGACAGGGGCAGGAGGTAAAGAATCAGGATTAAGGGAAGCTTCAGAAAAAACATCCTGAACAACATCCAAAACAGGGGGAATAGCCAAGGGCCTATGCTGTGGTAAAAACAAAAATTCCCTAAGCCTCTTTCGAGAATCTGAGAAATCCTGACCTTCCCACTTAAAATGCTCCCTCATGGAATGCAGGGTTTCAGAAAAGGAAGCAGAAGGACAGGAATCCTCTGCATCCGAATCAGAATAAGGAGGAAAATCCTGAATGTCCTCAGCTGAAGACTCAGAGTAATCTGAGGAATGCTCCAATCCTTCCACCTCTGGCTCCACCCTAGGCCTCTTATCCGGAGGGGGCATAGAACCTCTGATTAAAGAAATCAAATCCTCTGCCATTTTCAGCATATGCTTTTTAGGTACAGAACCTGCAGAACTAGGGCTGACGCCTGTGCCAGAAAGACCAGGCCTGGCTTTGGAAGGTGCTTTAGTGACAGAAGTAGAAGGCCTAACAACCTTATGTAAAGAAGGGACTAGAGAGACTTGAGAGGCCCCCTCGGCCTGACCTAACTCCTGAGAGGCCACTTCCTGTAAGATTAAAGGCTCCCCCTGAGATTCAGCTGAAACCTCGGCTGGATCCACAGATTCCACCGTAGTTTCCAAAGAATCGGCATCCGCAACGGACAACTCATCCTGCTTGGACTTTAACGATTTTTTTTTTCGCTTCTTAGTGGTAGCGGGCGTCGGAGGATCCGATGGCATATTGTAGTTACACCGCTTACCGAAAACAAGTCTAGCACAATCTAACCTGCGTTTAATGGTGCGCTTATTAAATCTAGCGCAAAAGCGACACCCGACTACGTCGTGCTCAGGGCCCCAAGCAAGGAATACAGAGAGAGTGGTAATCCCTATGATGTATCTGTTTCCCACAAGAAATACAATTATTAACTTTTTCTGACATCCGGATTTAACTGAGGCAAGAAAAGACAAAAATATTCCCCGACGGGGTACTTAGCCCAACTTGGTCTTCGGTCTGAAACTCAGAATACGAAAATTTCAGGACGCCGAACGGCACTTGCAAATGCTGCTTCTGCTTCGGACCATGCGGCAAGAAAGACTGGGGATATGGCATCGGTCACGCGCTTTAGTACCACAGCGTACTGACGTCAGATCTGAGCGACCATGACCGACGCCAGCCTAACACTTTGGTATTCGGGCCGACCGAGGACAGTGGACTACCCACAGGTTATGACTGCAGCAATGTGAGACGAAGAACATCAGCACTAAACAAACCTTGAGTAAAATTCTACCATTCACACACACCATTCTGAGGGTTTTTATGAGCAGGAGAAACACGTTTAGTTTTTTTGTTTCTCCTTTAAAGGGATTTCAACCTTATACAAATTGGAAAGCTCAGACCATGGATGACATTCTATAATTGTAGTCAATACCTCCTCCCTAACCAAAATCTGAGGAACACTTCTAGGCCCTTTGGTAATAATCAGCAGCAGTTCCCCTTAAAATTCGAAGTTGATGTCTGCAAGGCTTCCAGGGACGTGAGCAAAGCCGGATCCATACTGACCCTCCAAATCAGTCTTGTCAGGGGACTCTAACCAAGGAGTGGGGTGATTTTCCAGGCTTTTACTAGCCTTGAGAGAGGGTCTATATTAAATCAGAAAATGCTTAAAATAGCGAAAGCTGAATTATCGACCCCATGTAAGTGAAAGCTTACAATCCTGAACACTTAGAACAGTGATTTTTTTCCCAGGGAAAAAAAAATCAGTGTTCCAAAAAAGAAGGGAAAGAATTTGCTTATATGCCCTTTTGGTATTTTGCAGTTTTGTGCTTTCAAGTTCAATCAAGATGCATTCGAAAGAATGCGTCTTCGATTATATAATAGGGAACCTTAAGAGAGACATCCTGTGGAGGTGGCACAGCCAAACAAACAGACTTAGCTTTCTTGGCCTTCTTCTTTGTGGACAGCTGACCCTCAGAGCAGGAAGTTCCTTCCATAGCGTATTTTGCCAAAAGCTTAAGAAGTTGATTTTCTAAATAAATGGCCAAAGAGGAAAGCCAACTATGCAGAATCTTCGGAGCGAAAGACTGGCAAATAGGACAGGATGTATGGTCATGGGAAGCACCTGGACAAAATAAACATTGCTCATAATGGTCTATGGAGAATCGGTCTCCCGCACTGGCATTTACTCTTTTTACATGACATGAACTCCACAAGCAACAAAAGCAAAAGAAAAAAGATAAGAACAAATCCCGAAAGGGGCAGTTATCTTAAAATGGCTTTGTGAACCAGCAAACAAAGCGAACATTCAGACCAACGACTGAAGATGGCATTCACACTGGCAGCAAAGAAATTCTGAGAATGGTACATCTGGACATCACCTCTATGTCCTACACTGTATGTGGGGAGCATATGATGTACCCTACAGCTTTGGTGTACTGGTCTGACATCAAGCCTCCCTTGGCAGGGGATCCCTACTGTATGTAATACAGCAACAGTGAAATGGTAGGATAGATTTATTTATTTATTTTTATTTTACATTTGATTACCAGGCAAGTCCAACTGGACACAAGTCCTTTTTCAGTGAGGCCCGGGAGAAAAGCTCCACATTTTGTAAGCATAATAATGTAAACTAGGATAGTGATAAACATTTTGTACTACACACATTTTCGTACAAAGCTAAAGATATCTTACATATATAACAAATAAGTTTACAGAAATACAATATGATACAAGTATTAAGAAAAGATCTTCTTCCTCTTCTTTTGGCTGCTCCCATTAGGGGTCGCCACAGCAGATCAACTGTTTCCATTTCTTCCTGTCCTCTGCATCTTGCTCTGTCACACCAACCACCTGCATTGTCCTCTCTCACCACATCCATAAATGTTATCTTAGGCCTCCATCTTTTCCTGTTACCTGGCAGCTTCATCCTTAGCATCTTTTTCCCAATATACTCTGCATCCCTCCTCAGCACATGTCCAAACCAATGTAATCTTGCCTCTCTGGATTTGTCTCAAACCTTCCAACCTGGGCTGATCCTCTAATATACTTATTCCTAATCCTGTCCATGCTCATCACACCCAGTGCAAATCTTAACATCTTCAACTCTGCCACGTCAAGCTCTGACTCCTGCCATTTTGTCAACGCCACTGTCTCCAATCCATATAACATAGCTGGTCTCACTACCCTCTTGTAGACCTTCCCTTTCACTCTTACTGGTACTCGTCTGTCACAAATCACTCCTGACACTGTTCTCCACCCACTCCATCCTGCCTGTACTCTCTTCTTCACCTCTATTCCACACTCACCATTACACTGAACTGTTAATCCCAAGTACTTAAACTCATCCACCTTCCCCACCTCTACTCCCTGCATCCTCACCATTCCTCTATCCTCCCTCTCCTTCACACACATATATTCTATCTTAGTCCTGCTGACCTTCATTCCTCTTCTCTCTAGAGCATATCTCCACCTCTCCGGGGTCTCCTCCACCTGTTCCCTACTCTCACTACAGATCACAATGTCATCTGCAACATCATAGTCCACAGGGACACCTGTCCGATCTAGTCTGTCAACCTGTCCATCACCATTGCAAATAAGAAAGGGCTCAGAGCTGATCCTTGATGTAATCCCACCTCCACCTTAAACGCATCCGTCACTCCCACCGCAGACCTCACCAGTGTCACACTACCCTCGTACATATCCTGTACCACTCTTACATACTTCTCTGACACTCCTGACTTCCTCATACAATACCACAACTCCTCTCTAGGCACCCTGTCATATGCTTTCTCTAAATCCACAAAGGCACAATGCAACTCCTTCTAACCTTCTCTGTACTTCTCCAGCAACACTCTCAGAGCAAACATCGCATCTGTAGTGCTCTTTCCTGGCATGAAACCATATTGATGATCATTAATCATCACCTCCCTTCTTAACCTAGCTTCCATTACTCTTTCCTATAACTTCATGCTGTGACTGATCAGTTTAATCCCTCTGTAGTTACTACAGCTCTGCACATCACCCTTAGTCTTAAAAATCGGTACCAAAACACTTTTTCGCCATTCCTCAGGCATCCTCTCACTTTCCAAGATTTCATCAAACAATCTAGTTAAAAACTCCACTGCCATTTCACCTAAACACCTCCATGCTTCCACAGGTATGTCAACTGGACCAACAGCCTTTCCGTTCTTCACCCTCTTCATAGCTATCCTTACTTCCTACTTGCTAATCCACTGCACTTCATGATTCACTGTCTGCACATTATCCAACCTTCTCTCCCTCTCATTCTCTTCATTCATCAACCCCTCAAAGTACTCTTTCCATCTGCTCAACACACTCTCCTCGCTTGTGAGTACGTTTCCCTCATTATCCTTTATCACCTTTACCTGCTGCACATCTTTACTAGCTCGGTCCCTCTGTCTAGCCAATCGGTACAGGTCCTTTTCTCCCTCCTTAGTGTCCAACCTTTTATACAACTCTTCATATGCCTTATTCTTAGCCTTCGCCACCTCTCTCTTTGCCATGCACCTCATTTCCTTATACTCCTTGTCTACTTTCTTCATCTCTTTGACAATCCCACTTCTTATTCGCCAACCTCTTTCTCTGTATACTCTCCTGCACTTTTTCATTCCACCACCAGGTCTCCTTGTCCTCCTTCCTCTTTCCAGATGTCACACCAAGCACCTTTCTAGCCATCTCTCTTACTAGCGCAGCTGTAGTTACCCAGCTATTCGGTAACTCTTCACTGCCACCCAGTGCCTGTCTTAACTCTTCCCTGAACATCACCTCACAATTACCCTTTTTCAATTTCCACCATTTGATCCTTGGTGCTACCCTCACACTCATCCTCCTCTTCTTGATCACCAATGTCATCCTACAAACCACCATCCTATGCTGCCTAACAACACGTTCCCCTGCCACCACTTTACAGTCTCCAATCTCCTTCAGACTGACCCTTCTACATAAGATATAATCCACCTGTGTGCATCTTCCTCCACTCTTGTATGTCACCCTATGCTCCTCCCTCTTGTTAAAATACGTATTCGTCACAGCCATGTCCATCCTTTTCGCAAAATCCACTACCATCTGACCTTCTGCATTCCTTTGCTTAACACCATACCTACCCATTACTTCCTCATCCCCTCTGTTCCCTTCACCAACATGCCCATTGAAATCTGCTCCAATCACCAGTCTCTCACCCTTGGGTACAGTCATCACCACTTCATCCAACTCACTCCAAAATTTTCTTTCTCATCCATCGCGCACCCAACTTGTGGAGCATATGCACTAACAACATTCATCATTACATCATCAATTTCCAGCTTCATAAACATCACTCTATCTGACTCTTTTCACCTCGAAAGCACTCTTAGCATACTGTTCCATCAGGATAATGCCTACACCATTTCTCCTTCTATCCACACCATGATAAAACAGTTTGAAACCACCTCCGATACACCTAGCCTTGCTCCCCTTCCATCTGGTCTCTTGCACACACAATATACCAATCTTCCTTCGGTCCATCATATCAGCTAGCTCTCTCCCTATAACAGTCATACTGCTAACATTCAGAGTTCTGACCCTCACTATCACAGTCCTAGCCTTTACCTGCCTTCAGGCATGCCTTCCCCCCTCTTCTCCTCCTTCGGCCAACAGTAGCCCAATTTCCGCCAGCACCCCTGTTGGGCAACAGTACTGGTGGTGGTCGTGGTTAACCCGGGCCTCGACCGATTCGGTATGTATTTCTGTACTGCTGTCTGCAAGTATTAAGAGAAGATGTAGAATATAATCTAAGTTTTAGTATTTCAGAGAGATGTAGAGCAAATTCAATGTATTACATGTCAGAGTAAAAACCATAGAATAATAGGATTTTATTGCCTATACCAGGAGGAGATGTGTTGATTCTCCAGAGGAGAAGATGAGTAGAGGAGAACAGAAGGTTCATGACTTAGCTGCTACTTTAGCAGAAGAGAGGTGGAAACAATTGTGGATGGTAGTAGAGGAAAATAGAAGGTTTAATTTAGTTGCTGACTGATAAATCAGCAAGTCAGCAAGCAGAGGAGAGTAGTATTGCTGGAACTAAATTCGCCCTCAAGTCTTGGTGAGTACCTTCGCAAGGAGAAGCCTGTTTTTCACAAAATCTCACCAAGACAACACTAACATACAGACTGTATTTTATATAGCATATATCATGGAAGAAGCAGGTTAAAAAAATAAAAACATAGCTGGGTGCACAAGTCTCAGAATAAAAAAGTGCCCAGTCCTGGTAGGTGCACTGGTACCAGGACTGGAAAAAAAATGACAGTTTAGAATTCTCAAGACATGGAAATATTCCTACAATGGGGCTAGGCCAGGCACAGAGGGAGGATGCCCCCCTGTTGCACAAGGAAGTAGCAGTCTACAAAAATCACAAAAAACGATATGCCAAAAAAGAGCCATAAAGACGAGAGAGTGAACTATTGAAGATAAGAAAGAAATTATGTGTTCTGTTATGCAACAAGCCTAGAATTTACAGACATAAGATATACAAAAAGATTGAGAGAGAAATTAGCGGAAGGAAAAAATACTTCCACAAGAAAAACTGTCAGAAGCTTCAAATAAAAATTTGTGTTTATTGATATAACAGATTTATGAAAAACATTACACAGACCAAGAAACCTTGGGCCTTTTAGAAAAAGAAGCAACTGAGGAAGTGCACAAATATAAAGAACAAAATCTAGAGATTTTTGAAAGGTATAAAAAAAAAATATGGACCTGGGAGGGAGATCTAATATAGCTCAATATTTATGCAAAGGAGAAAGCTAAATTAATCAACACAAAAAGCCGCCCCAAAGATATTCAAAGAGAAATACGGGCAAAGGCATTCAGATATGGAAATATTCACAATAAAAAAATAAGATCACAAAGACGGAAAGCAGAACAGAAGATTAGTAAAGAAGAAGTTAAAAAATAAAAGATGAAGTTATTCAATACTTGCAAAGTGAAGGCTTTGGTGCAGAAAATGTAAAAAAGCTTATATCATGGCATGATGACACAACGAGTCCACCAAGTGAGGAGGAGCAGGAGATGTCTGAAAAGAAATATGGACATGGGAAAGAAAAAGAAATGTAATATGATGCAATAGTTATACAAAGGTGAAAGCAAAACTAATCAATATAAAAAGAGCAGCACCAAAGATATTTGAAGAGAAATACTGGCAAAGGCATCCAGATATGTAACATTTTACAATGCAAAAAATAAGAAAACAACGAGGAAAAGTAGAAAAGAGGATTAGTAATGGAGAAGTTAAAGAAATAGAGACCAAAGTTATGGATTACATGCAAAGTGAAGGATTTAGTGTAGAAAATCTAACTCGGATAACATCACAGCACGATAGAACAATGCAACCTCAAATTAAGGAGAAACCAGTGGAGAGGAAAACATCTCATCAGTTGTCCTATGAGGATACTTTGGAGCCTTTCATAGCAAACCAGTACAAATGTTCAGCTGAAGATGCAAAGCAAGAGAAGGAGCAGGAAACTGTGGCAACTCTAACGCAGTCATGTTGTGGAGTAATAGGCCAGTGAGCTCCCATACGAAAGAGCAATGGATGACGCAGGATGAAACTGAATGTGGCACAGGAAGATGGTCTGGAACTTTCTATAGAATGCCCAAAGGAAATAGAGAACAAAGAATGTGTCCTCGGTTTAGAAGAAAATGATCTAAGAGAAGAGTTGCTTGATTTAATAGAAATGGACAGTCATATACCAATGAAAAACAACAGACTATAGAAAGTCAATAAAACCCAAAAAGTTAGAAGTTTCGATAAAATAAATGAACAGAGTAATTTGGACTGTCCATATAGATTCATGTGATATAACAGACGTAAACAGCATATTACTGTGCAGCTAAATTAATAACAAAGCCTTACCACAAAAACACAGGGTAGTAAGGGAAAAAAGGGAGAAATCAAATGCCATCATTGAAGTATCAAATAAAGAAAACTATAAAGCAATTAAGAAAAGAAGTGTCGCTGTTAGAAGAGGGAACAGATTAACAAAAAATACTCAAAGATATGATAAAAGCAATGCTCAGTATCAGAACAGATCAGCATCTATCGTGCACTATCGCAAATACTAAACTAACAATATCAGCACAGGCAGAAAGACTTCAAAGATATACAGATAAATATACAAGACAAGTACAAAATAAGAAATTTATTGATGACCCAAAAAAAAGTTTTACAGAGAATTGGGAAACAAGGCAAAAGGAACTAAACCACCACCAAAAAAAAGAAGAAATAGGTACATTTTGGAGAAATATCTATGAAGATCCAGTGGAACATAAAAAAGATGTTAAATGGACAGAAGTAAAAGAAAGAATAGAAGTTAAAATGTACATCATATGAAATGGGACAAAGTAATGGCCTGAGAGACTGAAACAAAATTAATAATAGCTCCTAGTTGCAAAATCCTAGGCCCAGATGCAGTACCTATGTTCTGGCTAAAAGCATTAACATCTTTACATGAAGATTTAGCCATGAATAAGAATTATTTATATGCGCACCCCAAACAGACACCAGCCTGGTTAACAACAAGAAAAACAATACTCCTACTTAAGAGTGAACCTGCAAGCTATCCTAAAAACTATAGACTAATAACTTGCCTTCCGACAACGTATAAACTATACACTCAAATTGATGCCAACAGAGATTATAGTTAATTAGAAGAAAAGTCAATCATAGTAATAGAACAAAAGGGTAATAAAATAAAGTGCTACAGAACAAAGGATCATTTGCTGTTAAAGTCATAATGGAAAATTGTAAAAAGGGGAAGAATCAAAGTATGGCATGGACAGACTGCAAAAAAGCATTTGACGGTATCCCACATTCATGGATAAAAGAGTGCATAAAAATGTAAAAGATACACCCTACACTGATCAATTATATTACAGCGACCATGGAACAGTGGCAAACCACTTTGCAGTTAAGCCATGATAAAGGACAAATTATTATTCCAGGGATAAAAATTCAAAGGGGAATATTCCAGAGTGACTCTCTGTCACTGCTGCTCTTTTGTCTTGCCCTTAACTCATTAAGCTGTATACTTAACAGATTAGATCATGGCTACAATTTGGCTGCCAGAAAACAACAAAGTGTAAAGACTTCTCATCTTCTTTTTGTAGATTTAAAATTGTATAGTTCATCAGATGAGGAACAGAAGAAACAATTGAAAGTGGTCAAAACTTTTTCAGATGATATAAGAAATGTCATTTGGTCTTGAGAAATGTGCAAAAGCAGTCTTTAAAGCCCGACAGCTGCAGCACAAAGAAAACATCAGTTTTGGGACAGGAATGAGATATAAAAGAACTTGAGCAAGAGGGAGTGGATAAATATTTGGGATTTAAAGAAGGAGCAATAATAAAACTTGAACAAATGTGAATAAAACTTAGTAAGGAATATTTTAGAAGTCTAAAATTAATACTAAAAACAGAGTTGACATCTAGGAACAAAGTCCAAGCTATAAACCAGTTTGCTCTTCCTGTCCTAACTTACAGTTTTGGAGTGACTGACTAGCCCCAAAAGGGTTTGGATAGGTTGGATGGGAAAAAAGAAGGATGCTTCATACACATCAAATGATTTATAAAAATCAGTGCATACCAAGACTATATATATCCCCTGTTCTGAAGGAGGTATGGGCCTCCTCGAAATTAATTATATGTACAGATCTGCAATCATGGGACTGCATACATATCTGCTGACCTCACAAGACCCAAACATAGTGAAAGTTTTGACACATGTAGAGACTTCACTGCTTAATGTAGCAGAAGTATATCTGTGTCAAGCAGGAATGGAAATCAAACCAGAAATAGATAAAAATCAGGCAGCAACTGAATGTGCCAAAAAAAAAAAACAAAAGAAAGAATATAAGGTGAAGGTTCAGATGAGAAGACAAGAAACAGCTCTCGGAACAACCTCATGTTGATCAGGATCGAATGCAGGAATGGTTAAGGAGAGGTGAGTTTAAACCAAAAGACAAAATATTAATACTGGCGGCTCAAGACAATGAGCTATGTACACGTTGGTTTACAAAGTCCATAGAACATGTGGGGGAAACAAACAAATGTAGGTTCAGTAAAACAGAATTGGAAACAGTTGCACATCTTGTTGCTGGCTGTGATATAATGATGGCAGAAGGACTGTATACTGAAAGGCATAATATGTGGCAAGACTGTTCCATTGGAGATTGTGCAAACATTATAATACTGAAATAGCTGAAAAACACTGGAAACATGAGCCACAAAGCATTACAGAAAATCACGTAGCCCAGGCCGGTATGACCCTGACCCTGAGTAGCATCCTGCCCTCACCAAGAATGATACCACGGTATAGAGAAAAGATTATCAATTTCAACAAGTGGCTAAGCTTCTGGTGTCATTCAATGAGGATCCAGTGTCTGTCAGCCTGGGATGACATGCTCAACAAGCCACACTGCTTCACTAGAGACCGCTTGCACCTGTCACCCTCAGGCTTTCGAATACTGGCCAAGGCTCTTGCCACCCCCATAGTGCTTTTTTTAGGCAAGGCTCAAAAGACAAACCCACTGCCGTAAATAGCACAAGTAACAAAAAACTGAGGGTAATGCTACTCAATGCCAGAAGTCTAAACCTCAAAATGCACGCAGTCGAGGCACTCCTCAGTATGGAGAAAATCGATATATGTGCAGTAAAAGAAACCAGGTTTAAGGCTCCAGAGAGCACCCCAGCACTACCAGGCTACAACTTACATCATACATTTCGACCACAAAACCTGGACCAAAATACAAAAGGCAGGGGAGTATCCATATTCATCAAGGATACCCACACCTCCAGTTTAGTGGCACAGCATGATGCTTCAGAGATCATCCACGTGCAACGAACAATGGACAAAACTGCTATTCAAATTATAGCTTGCTACAGATCACCCACCATGTCCCAGGACCCCCACTCCGCATTCTTGGAAATACTGGGAAACATAAAGGTCCTACCAAACACCCTGATATTGGGTGATTTCAATTACCCAAACATTAACTGGGAGAACTACTCAAGTACAAACTCCCTTGCCCAACATTTCCTAGAATTTATAAACTCAAACGCCCTGGATCAATTGGTCAACACCCCCACCAGAGGTGACAACATAATGGACCTGGTCATCATCAACATGAGCGACAGGTGTTCCACACTGGAGGTCAACCCCTTGCTGGTTAGATCTGACCATAAACTAATCACTCTGGATATCCACATTCCACCACCACCCCTGGACAAAGAAACCAATGTGAAAAACTTTTCAAAAGCAAACTTCCCGTTACTTAAGACCGAGGTGGGAAGTTTCAAAGCCCCCATGGTGAAGGATAACGCTGTCCAAGCTGCAAAATCTTTTACTAATGCACTCTACGGGTACCTACAACAATGCATGGATCATGCTATCCCAAACAAAACCAAGACTCACTCCTCCAAGAAAAGGAAACCAGTCTGGTGGACCCCTGCCATAAACATGCTATACAACAGAAGGAGGAAACCAGTACAGAAAAGAGTAAAATCCCAAGAAGGGAAGCCATCCCTGATCAGTATCAGCAAGAAAAAGTAGTTATGTACCTACCATAATGTTCCATGTTAGTTGTCTTCATCTCACCTTCCTCCTTGCTGTTTGGGTTCACAGCCGATCCTCGGCTCCGACTCGGCCATTTTCTATAGCTCGAGAGCTGTTTACTGGCTCGAGGCTACCCCTTATCCCAGCATGCCCAGCGTCAGCTACCCAGATCTCATTTGTGATAGCTCACACTAGACATAAGTAGAGTAACCAGTTACTAAAAACTGGATGTCCAATACACCTAAACAAGGAAAGAGTTATAAATTACCTGGCATGTGAAGTAATAAAAGATGCTCAGCCAGTGAAAACAAAAAGGAAGTCCTCGCAATCCTCTAGGAAGGGGGAAGGAGGGAGGGACACAAGAAGGAAGGCAAGATGAAGACAACTAACATGGAATGTTATGGTAGATATATAACTTCTTTATGTTAAGTTGTCCATCTCGCCTTCTTTCTTGCTGTTTGGGACAAAGTCCCTAGCACCTAAAATCCCAGGTGGCTCACTGGAACAAACTCTTCAGAACAGTAGAACCAAAGGAAGCTCTGCTCCGGGAGACCATATCTACCTTGTAATGACAAATATAAGTGTGGGGGTTTGCCCAAGCGGCAGCTGCACAGACTGAGTCTATGGGCAACCTAGACTGAAAAGCTACAGAGGTGGCTAATGCTTTAGTGGAATGACCTTTTGGTTTAGCTGGTAGCTCTTTATTTCATAACTGATAAAGGCAACAGTATCAGATAACCATCTGGATAAGGTCACTTTAGAAACTGGAAGGTCTTGTTTGTTGAAAGCATAAGAAACAAATAACTGGTCTGATTTTCTTAGTTCCTTAGTTCTATGGAGGTAAAAACGCAATTGTCTGTGTACATCCAATTGGTGGAGCTTGTATTCTGCCTTGTTGCTGTGATTAGGAAAGAAAACTGGGAGATCTACGGATTGATTTAAATTGTTCTCTGAGCAGACTTTAGGAATAAAGCATGGACTGGTCTTCAGAGAAACTCTGTCCTTGTAAAACACCAGGTAAGGAGGATGAACACATAGTGCTTGAAGTTCTGAGACATGTCTAGCTGAAGTGATAGCAACCAGAAAAAGTGTCTTCCAAGAAAGAAATTTTAAAGAGCATGATGCTGCCGGTTCAAAGGGAGGCAAAATTAAGGAGGCTAAAACTAAACTGAGATCCTAAGGAGTGGGAGGATCTCTAACTGGGGAGTCTAAGAAGAGATGTTCCTTTCATAAAGGCTTTGCAGAGATTATGAGACATTATGCTAGAATTAAACATACTGATATGAAAATTAGAAATGGCAGCTAGTTGTACTCTAATGGTAGCGGAAGCTGCACCAGACTGAAAAAGCTGTGCTAGAAATTCAAGAATTTCATGGAGTGGGGCTGAGAAAGGATCCAAATTTCTAGATTCTGCCCAGTAAGAAAACCGTTTCCATTTGCAAGCATACGTTTTCCAATAATATCACGGACTGCTGGGGAGATATTGGAAAGCCTGACTAAGGTTGGAAGTGGAGTAACCAAGCTGTGAGCTGGAGAGTTTGAAGGGACTGGTGCAACCCGCCTGATTGGTGAATCAGAAGATCTGGAACTGGGTCCAGAATCCACGGTTGATCCAGAAGGTGGAGGTGTAGGAACGGGAACCATATTTGTCGAGGCCAATATGGGGCAATGAGGATCATTTTGCAACCCAACAATTTTGCTTTCTGTATGAGTCTTGGAATTAGGGGAAAAGTGTAAAGGAGTCCCTGAGGCCAATCGTGGACTAGAGCATCTCTGGGTATATTTTTATTTTATTTATTTATTTTACATTTGTTGACCGGGTTAGTCCAACTGGATACATGTCCATTTTCAGCAGAGGCCCGGGGAGAAAAGCTCCACAATAAAATCAACACAAATTTACATACAGATAAATTCACATTAACATAATAAAAAGAACACAAAAATTTACATACAGATAAATTCACATTAACATGATATGTAAGTAACAGTAGTATGGATACATTAAGCAACAGAGAGGTTAAGATTATAAGCTCAGCGGGGAAGGATGAAACTTTATCCCGCAATAAGACCCTAGCCCTTATGAGGTGCAGGCAGGCCAAGAGAAGCTAGAATCCTATGAACGAGCAGAGATAAAGGCTTGGTGATCAGAGGAGTTACAATTGTAGGAAACTTGAACGAAGAGAAGAGAGAAAAGGCCTTAGTTAATAGTATGTTGGTGGAATGAGACTTTTAGGATTAGTCTGGATTAGCACATGGGCATAGCCAATGTGACTTAAAGAATTCTTTAAGATTATTTTTGAATTGGCTAAGTGAGGTAATAAGTCTTAGGTTATTAGGAAGAGAATTCCAGAGCTTTCCTATGGAATTGGCATAAAGAGCATCACCACCCGAATTATTAGATTAGTGGTTAGTACCAGGACACTATTTGAAGATCGAAGGCAGTTGAGATTGGAGTAAGGAGTCAGAAGTTTATTCAGTGAGGGGGTTTTATCTGGTTCCTTAATTATTTTAAATGCTTCAGTGAGTTGGTTAAGTTTGAGAAGATTAGGCAGTTCTAACCAGTCAAGTTTCCTTAGGTTAAGGCAGTGGTGGGTACGATAAGGTGCTCCTGTTACAAATTTGGCAATATGGTTATAGGCAACAGAGAGTTTATTAACCTCTCTTTTATTGAGGAAAGGAAGTACTGGAGAGGCATACAATAGGGTGGAGAGGAGGTGTGTACGTGCAATGGTTAGTTTGGCATTAGGGGTTAGAAAGTTCTTAATTCTGTACATAGAACCGAGTTTCTTATTAACTGTCTTAATGGTTTGACTAATGTGCATATCAAATTTAAGCTTGTGGTCAATAGTAACACCTAGAAGTTTGGTATTGGTGACAGGCTCAATGATGGTGCCATTAATGGATTGAACGTAGAAGGTCCTATTATTAGAATGTGGAGGGTGTTGCCCTAGAGGAGTAGTTAAGGTGGGGAAAAATAGTAGTAACTTAGTTTTTGTTGGATTTAGGATGAGTTTCCGTTCGGTGAACCATTTTTCAACTGCAGCAAAGCAGTGTTGGGTGACTACTTGGAGATCATGGAGAGAAACATCAGAGCAGATCAGGGTAGAGTCGTCTGCATATTGAATGCAGGTGGCCTTGGGGATGACTGAGTGAAGATCATTTATGAATACGGAGAAAAGAAGGGGATATGACCTGGAAGAGGAAGTAGGGAGAAGTAGCTGTTGCATTTGTTGTTGAGAGGAGTGGCAAATAGGTCACAGCAAGGCTGCCCCATTTGCGGAAGATAAGATCTGCAACTTCCTGATTCAGAGACCACTCATGAGGCATGAGGACAGCTCTGCTGAGCCTGTCCGCTATAATGCTGGATTTCCCAGGGATGTGCACTGCTATCAGAAAACGTTGGGAGGAAATCGCCCATTGCCACAGTCTGAGTGCTTCTCAACACAAGGGGTAAGACCTGGCCCCACCCTGTTTGTTGATGTGAAGTGTAGCTATCATTCTAAGTCTTATGGATTAAGCACTTGGGCTTCAGACCAGTTGTTTTACATTAGGAAGGTTTGTGGCATGCACTGTGGTGGCAGGACAGGTAGCTTTCATCCTTCTAAGTTGGGAACTGCTGATTGAGAGCCCAGTGTCTGTTATTCGTAAAGTGTATTAGTTCTGGTTTAAGCACTTGGGCTTCAGGCCAGTTATTTTACATTAAGAAGGTTCGTGGTCTGCACTCTTGTGGGAGAAGAGGCTGGACTCTGCCCTTCTGAGCTAGGAATTTCTGGTTAAAGGTTTATAGTGCCTGAATATTTGAACTGTATCTTACTGAAATTGGTACACCTTGTTTGCTGTAGCATAGACTAGATCCAGGCCTGCCGAATCTAGCTTTGTTTATATGCTTGTTGTTTGTTTGCTTGTTATTTCCCTGGAACGCTAATTCCACCTAATACGCGGCTTCTCAGTGCTTCTGTGGATCACTAGTGATATCTGCATTGCTTACTGTACTTATTTCCTTGTTTTACTTGAAAGAAAGTTACTGTTTGTCGTTTTTGCATTTAAGTTACCTGTAACACATTGCACTTAAGTTACCTGGCACTTGCTCACTAAAGCAATTATCTAAGTCAGCACTAAAAATTAAAAGCACTACACCCTCACTCCCCACTGGCCCTTGTTTTCAATTATTAAGGAATTCCCAATATTATTCTAGCATGTCCAAAGGTCAGTTGTCAATCTCCTCTCCGGTCCAGCTGGTGAATCTGGGAATCTTGAGGCAATGTTACAACTGCCTCATGTACACAGACAACCCTCTCCTCCTCCCAACAAATTCCAACACACGTGAGAGATGCAACCATATAGCCAAACTGGAGGCTAAGCTCTCTCAACTCAGTACTGGCATAACCAGTCAGGAGGAGACGGAAACCACACTCACTACAATTCCAGTCTCACATAGACCTACCACAACAGCAAACCAAACACATAATCACACAAAAACATACTCGGAGGCTCTAAATAAAGATCTGCCTAAGCAGCAGAGACCTCCAAGGCAAACACCCAAGCAACCACTACCCCAAAACAAAACACGTGCAACACATATCTCACAAAGCCAGTGTGCCGAACAGTCACAGCCCTTAAGACTAAACAACACACCTGATACACTTGTAATAGGTGGCTCTATCGTCAGGCACACTGACGTCCCGCTCACCAGGCTGAACAAGGAGAGGGTCACGGTGAGCAGCCCGTCGGGCGCTAGGATCCGCCACATAACACAAGCACTCAGGTCACTCCAAGGCAAGTACAAATATGACTCAGTCATTGTCCATGCTGGTGTGAATGACCTGAGACGTACCTCCCTGGACTACATGAAAAGAGACATAAAGGAGCTCTATGAGCATGTAGCCCAGGCCGGTATGACCCTGACCTTGAGTAGCATCTTACCCTCACCAAGAATGATGCCACAATATGAAGACAAGATGATCAATTTCAACAATTGGCTTAAGTACTGGTGTCATTCAAAGGGGATCCAATGCCTGTCAGCTTGGGATGATATGCTCGACAAGCCACGCTGCTTCGCTAGGGACGGCTTGCACCTGTCACCCCTGGGCTTTCGGATATTGGCAAAGGCTCTTGCTACCCCCATAGTGCCTTTTTTAGGCAAGGCTCAAAAGACAAACCCACCTCCATAGGTATCACAAGGGATAAGAAACTAAGAGTAATGCTACTCAATGCCAGAAGCCTAAACCTCAAGATGCACGCACTCAAAACTCTCCTTAGCATGGAGAACATCAATATCTGTGCAGTAACAGAAACCTGGTTCAGGGCTCCCGAGAGCACCCCAGCACTACCAGGTTATACCTCATTCCATGCTTTTCGGCCCCAAAACTTTGACCGAACCACAAAAGGAGGGGGGGGGGTATCGATATTCATCAAAGATACCCACACCTCCAGGTTGGTGGCAAAGCACGAAGCATCAGAGACTATCCATGTGCAACTAACAGTGGGTAAAAACTGCCTTCCAGTTTATAGCCTGCTACAGACCACCCTCCCAAACCCAGAAACCCCACTCGGCCTTCCTGAGAACACTGGAAAATATGAAGGTCTCTCCAAACACCATTATATTGGGCGACTTCAACTACCCAAACATAGACTGGGAGCATTACTCTAGCTCCAACACCCTAGCCCAAAGGTTCCTAGAATTTATAAACTCAAATGCTATGGAACAACTTGTTACCACTCCCACAAGAGGGGAAAACATACTGGACCTGATCATCACCAACATGGGGACTCTATGCTCCAGACCAGAAGTGTATCCCTCACTGGTAAGATCAGACCATAAACTAATCTCACTGGATATTCACATCCCGACCCCACCCCCTGCCCAGAAAACCACAGTGAAAAACTTCTCTAAAGCAAATTTCACACTCCTCAAAACCAAGGTGGAATCCTTCAAAGCCCTCGGGCCTGTGGAAAATATGGCCCAGACCACAGAATCCTTTATAAACGCATTCTATGAACACCTTCAGGAATGCATGGATCATGCGATCCCAAATAAAACCAAGACCCAATCCTCCAAAGGCAGACGTCCTGTCTGGTGGACCCCAGCCATAAACAAACTATACAATAGAAGGAGGAAGCTACTAAATGATACAGCAAAATCCCAAAAAGGGAAGGCATCACTGATCAGTATTAGCAAAAAACTACGGGCACTCATAAAATTGTCTAAGGCCAGCTTCGAGAGAAAAATTGCACAGGACACTAAAGATAATCACAAGGCTTTCTTTAGTTATGTTAGGAACCTGGGTGGTAATTCCCAGATATGCTCAGAATTAGTCCAAAATGACAAAAAATACACTGAACCCACAGACATTGCCAACATCCTAGCTGACAGGTTCAGCGCAAACCCCTCCCCCCCCCACCAAAATGGCAAATATCTATCCCAGCAGAGTGCTGCCCCCCCCCGACATCTCAGATGCTCAGGTAAGAGCCGCCCTCTCCAAAGCAAAAAACACAGCATCAATGGGACCAGATGGTGTCCCGGGCTGCGTCCTACATGAACTCCAAGAAGAGCTAAACCCAAACATAAAACTACTGTTCAATCTCAGCCTTACTACAGGATATGTGCCCAAAGAGTGGCGTACAGCAACAGTGGTCCCTCTCCATAAAGGTGGTGCCTCAATGGATCCTGGAAACTATCGCCCCATAAGCCTGACTAGCTTGGTCTGCAAAGCTATGTAAAGGATCATCATGGACCTCATAAATAAAGGTATTGGGGACCTACAGACACTGGATCCTATCCAGTTCGGCTTTGTTAAGGGCAGATCCTGCCTCTTAAACCTGGTTGATTTCTTTGAAACAGTCACCAAGGCCATTGACGAGGGGAAGGTGGTCCACACAGCCTACCTGGACCTCGCAAAAGCCTTCGATACAATACCCCACTCGGGCATTATAGATAAGCTCACCAGCTTAAATATAAACCCCTATGTCACTAGCTGGATTGCAAACTGGCTCAAGGACAGAATCCACATGGTTAGAATTGCTAGAGCCATGTCAGACTCCAAACACTTACAAGTGGTGTCCCACAAGGCTCAGTCCTGGGACCTCTCTTGTTCGGTATATATTTCTCGGAGGTACAGGCCAACACGGAAGGACTGTGGCTGACCAAGTTCGCAGATGACTGCAAACTGGGCGCCATAATCAACTCTCCAGCTGACACAAGCATCCTTCAAAAGGGCCTCATAGAAACAGACAACTGGTGCCAGAGCCATGGCCTCAAGCTAAATGCCAAAAAGTGTATAGTCATCCCCTTTGGCAAAACAATGTGCCCACAAATTACCACATAGGTGGTAATCCATTAAGTACAGAAGAAGTAATTAGGGACCTGGGGACCCAAGTTGATAGCAATCTCTCATTTGACAACCACGTGGCCAAAGTGGTTAGAAAAACATTTTATATAGCCCACCTAATCATGAAGGGATTCACATCTAGATCAGGGGAGGTCATCGTGCCTCTTTACTCATCCCTCATCAGGCCCATAATTGAGTACAATGCCCCTTTTTGGATGTACCTTACCAGACACCTGCAGCAACTGGAAAGACCCCAAAAGTTCCTCACCAAGAGGATCAAAGGGCTCAAACAAATGCCATATGCTGCCCAGTTAAAGAAACTCCAGCTCTACTCAGTGGCATACCACCTGTTCAGAGGCGATCTGTGCCTGACGTATAAAGCCATGTCCAACCCGGAATTAATGGACATGCTGCACCTCAGAAAATCCAAATCCCATCGAGCTACGCCCTCGAGAGACATGAACCTCAGCACTGAAATAAATAGGACATGCTGGAGGGACAGATTCATAACCCAGAGGCTCCCTTCGCTCTGGAATAAAATCCCAGTCCAGGTTAGGCAGAGTCCCTCATTGACTCTCTTCAAGAGGAATCTTGATGAGTGGATGGGAGATCGTAGGTTTACCCCGGGTATCACTTCTGTGTCACTGTTAGACAGAGGCACCGTATACTAACCTCAAAAAAGGGCATAGCAAAATAAATTTAAAATGGGTGGCGAAAGCCAAACACATTCTGGCTAGGCTTATAAATGCCCTAGGGTAGATAGCCTAGTATGAACCTATGTACCACACCACTGACATGTCTGTTTGGAATGCAATGGTCCCGGAAGGAAGAGAGTCTTGAAGGGCTTGCAATGCTAGCAGAACTGCTCTCATTTCTAGGACACTGATATGCAGATGGTACTCATGAGGTTGCCAAGTGCCCTGGACTGTCCTGCCTAGATAATGCCCTCCCCACCCTATCATGGAGGGGTCCGTGTTCACTGTGGCTACCAGAGGGGGTTGTATGAAAGGTCTGCCATGAATTACTAGTGGGGAGACCATTCACCAAGAAAGATGCCTTTTGCATGTTTCTGTGATCAGGATCATGTGAGACATGGGTAGTTCCTGGAAAGACCACTGCGTGAAAAGAAGCCACTGAAGGATTTTTATGTGGAAACGCGCTATTGGGACAAGAAGAATGGCAGCTGCCATGGGGCCTAGAGCTTGGATGACATGTCTGACTTGAACCCTTTTGCTCTGCATTAGAATTAACACTTGTTGATGAATAGTTGAAACTCTTTCCTGTGGTGATCTTGCAAACATTTCTTTTGTGTTTAATTCTGCTCCTATGTATGTGATAGACTAACAGGGCAACAAGGCAGATTTTTTTAAATTTACTGTAATGCCTAGATGAGTGCATGATGTGATTGTATAATCCCATGCCTCTAAGAGTTGACGCCTGGTGGTAGCAGTCAGGAGCCAGTCATCTAGATAGGGAAACACCTGGAATCCTTAACGCCTCAGGTGAGCTGTGCCTATTGCCATACACTTGGTGAACACCCTGGGGGCTGAGGTGAGACCAAAGGGCATAGCTCTCAACTGGTAATGACTGGCCCCTACCCGTAAGTGAAGAAATCTCCTGGAGCGTCTGTCCATCTCGATATGGTAGTACGCGTCCTGAAGATCTATCAAGCACATCCAATTGTCCTGACCCAGAAAAAGGAAAATGGACTGCAGAGTCACCATCTGAACCTTTTCTTTTTGTACAGATTTGTTCAATCTGCTGAGATCCAGTATTGGTCTCCAGTCCCCTGTCTTTTTTGGTACTAAAAAGAATCTTGAGTAAGTTTGGGATCCTAGTTGGTCTGCTGGGCCTTCTTGAATGGCTCTTTGTTCTAGCAGCCTTGAAACTTCTGCGACTGCTTGATCCCTTAGATTGGGTGGGACATCTGGGATGGGCTTATTTGATTCTATGGGGGACTGCTGGAAGGGGAGCTTGTAACCTCCGAATATGATGGATAGTACCCATCTGTCTCTAGTTATATTTTGCCAGCCTTTTGGGTACAGCAAAAGTCTTCTTCCAACTGCCTCCAGAGGTGAGCAGTCGGGCAACCCTTCAGGGATGCTGGAAGGGTTTGGCAGAGAAGGTTTCTCTGTCACCCTGGTTCTGCGGTCCACCTCTGCCGCGAAGGCGGCGTCTGTTACTGTTGTTTCCCCCTCTGCCCCTGGGGGAAATAATCACCATTTGTGTCAGGCAAGGGTCCCTGGGATTTTCGAAACCACATCTTTCTGCTCTTCTGACCCTTGGGATAATGTCTGGAAGCAGTGGAAACATGGACTCCCATGGCAGAGAGAGTCTTGCCTTCCTGCTCACACCTGGTCAACGTGTCTTTCACCTGAGACCCAAAGAGAAAGGAGCCATCACAGGGAGTACTGGTGAAGGACGCTCAAAAGGGTTCCGCAAACTGACACAGCTGCATCCAAGCATGTCTCCTATGAGCCACACCTGTCCCTGCAGCTATGCTCGCTCCATCGGCTGCTTAGGAAAGCAGCCTCATGGAGGAGTTGACTATGGAATAAGAGTCGCAAGCTGAGAAGCTACTTTAGGTGATGCTCCCTCAGCTGTAGGATCTTGAACGGTATCTCCAAGCTCTTTCAGGAGATCCCTTTGAAGACGTGTAAAATGGCATAGATAATTCAGGGACCTCATTGAAAAGGTCGCTAAAGCAAACATTCGCTTTCCATATTTGTCCATCGTCTGAGAGACTCTTTGTTCGGAGGATGAACAGATGAAGAGGTTTCTGCTAACTCCTTCTTGGTGGCTGCTGCTACCACCATGGCATCAACGGGCACACCTTTGGAGAGGAACTGCTTGTCCTGGGAGGCTGTAATAAATTTGTTTGGTCTTCTCTGAGTAGGTTCCACAGAATCTGAAGCTGACCAAGTCTTTCGAGCCACTACAGACATGAGTGGATCGAAAGGAGGAGACACCCAGGAGGTGGAAGGTCGGGAACCGAATGCATCCAGGTATACAGACTCGTCCTCGGTAGGGGCTAGGGAAGTCCAGTCCCTCTTCTGTCTAAGCATTTCAAGGATGTCCAAAAAGGAAACATCTTCAGAGGGAGACCTCGGGGACCCTTCCGATTCATCCATGTCTGTATCTGAAGTGACAGACTCAGGGGAGTCTATGTGCTTACTCTTGCACTTCTTCTTCTGGGGAGGCTCCTCCAAGTGATCAGGGCAGGCTTCGGAAGAAGGGGATCACCCAATGGGATGTCCTGGGGCATAGGTTCCCTATGCTTGGGGTCTGGAGGAGTAGAGGTTGGAACAGACACCACGGGGGGAGAAGCCGATGGAGCTGGCAGTAGAGCTGTTTCTACACTCCACATGACCTCAAAGGCGTCCCGACTTCTAGGTAGAGATAGCTCCGACTCAAAGAAACAGGAGTCTTTCTCCACATCGAGGGTGACGGCTCAGAGGCCAATGTTGGAGCCGAGCTAACCTGCGCCGAAGCTCTGAAGGGGAGAACAGGGTCGGACAAGGGTCCGATGCCACTCCCCCCCCCTCGGAGCTGACGAGAGAGCCTCGGTGCCCAGATCCCCCGACAGAAGGTACAATCGAGGTAATCGGAGCCGACGTTGGAACCGAAGGAGGGATGATGATCAGCACCGACGGTTCTACTACCTGTCGATCCATGGTCTCCGGCTCTCCGAGCTAAATGTAGTCGGAGGAGGAACAGAAATAGAGGTGGTTGAAGCCAATACCTGTTGAGGTGGGCTGGACAGAATTTTTGCCAGTGCCTGTGACTTAAGCAACCTACTTACTACTCTCTCCACATCATGATCCAATAATCTAGAGGATCGAGAGGAGTGGAAAGAATGATGGCTACGTTCTCTCTGTAACAAAGGTGACTGAGGTGCCGATTGGATGGACTCCAAGGATGGAGACCTCAGTCTCTTATGGCTCTGAGACGGCTCCGAAATAGTGGATAGAGCCAATGGAGGAGTTGTCTTGTTGTTGCCAGCCGGCACCAACATACTTGGTTGGTCAAGTAAAGGAGTCGGCTCCGAAGGTGGAGCTGACGGCTTGACAGACTTAGGGGATTTCGCTGGCTGAGTACTTTTAGCCAGAGAATCCTGAGGCTTCAATAATCCCCAAAGGATTAATTTGCTTTTGCTTTCCTGCAGGACCCTTGGACTAAAAGCGTGACATAAAGAACAGGAGTCCTGCAGGTGAACAGCACCCAAACAACATACACAACTAATGTGCCCATCTGTCAGAGACATTTTCTGACAGCACGCGTCACACTTTTTGAAGCCAGATACCTTGGTATCTTTAGACAAAATAGTAATAAAAACCACAACAATAATAAAAAGCTATACTACAAAAAACAAGAAAGAAATAGACTTTTTTTTTTTTTAGTTAAGGAACAAAAGAAAAGCCTCTAATTTAAACGGCTATCCTAGCGGAAGGGAAAACTCTCTAATTTAAATGAGTTCAAGGGAACAGAAGGCCTGTGAGTTATGGAGCGACACCAACAAAGCTAAAATACACAAGAATGCGATAAGGGATATAGGAATATTATCTAGACAAAAAATAGACAAAAACTTGACAAACTTTCAAGAAAAAACAACAATATATCAATAGAAAAAAAATATACTAAGCATGAGCCAGTAAGGAAGCAACCTCGCAGCTGAAGCGGTAAACGAGATCTGGGTAGCTGACGCTGGGCATGCTGGGATAAGGGGTAGCCTTAAGGCAGTAAACAGCTCTCGAGCTATAGAAGATGGCAGAGTTGGAGCCGCGGATAGGCTCCGAACCCAAACAGCAAGAATGAAGGCAAGATGGACAACTTAACATACTATGTTCCCTCATAAAATCGTCCAAGGCTAGCTTCGAAAGAAAAATTGCCAAGGACTCCAAAGATAACCACAAGGCATTCTTTAGCTATGTCAAGGATCTAAGTGGCAATTGTCAGATCTGCTCAGAGTTAGTGCAGAATGGCACAAAATACACTGAACTGACAGATATAGCCAACATCCTGGCAGACAGGTTCAGTGCAAACTTCACCCCCCTCTCACCCCCAAAAGGGCCCATAACTATACCAGAAGAATGTATTGCCCCTGAAATCACAGACACTCAGGTTAAAACAGCGCACTCCAAAGCCAAAAACACAGCATCAATGGGACCAGACAGTGTCCCAGGCTGCGTCCTACACGAGCTCAAAGAATAACTAACCCCTCACCTAAACACACTGTTTAAACTCAGCCTCTCCACAGGCGACGTGCTCTCAGAGTGGCACACAGCAACGGTTATTCCGCTCCACAAAGGCAGAGCCACAATGGACCCCGGGAACTATTGCCCTATAAGCCTGACTAGCTTGGTTTGCAAAGCTATGGAGCACATCATCATGAATCTCATTAACAGAGACATTGGAAACCTCCACACATTGGACCCTACCCAGTTTGGCTTTGTTACGGGCAAATCATGTCTCCTAAACCTGGTGGATTTCTTTGAGACAGTTATCAAGGCAAGAGATGAGGGAAAGGTGGTCCACACAGCCTATCTATACCTCGCAAAGGACTTCGACAAAATTCCCCACTCAGGTATTATAGACAAGCTCACCAGCTTGAACATAAACCCCTACATCACGAGATGGGTTGCCAACTGGCTCACGGACAGAGCCCACATGGTAAGAGTTGCGGGAGCTAGGTCTGTCTCTAAACTGGTTACAAGTGGCGTTCCCCAGGGCTCAGTCCTAGCACCCCTCCTGTTCGGCATATACTTCTCAGAGGTACAGGCAAGCACAGAAAGACAATGACTGACCAAGTTCGCAGACGACTGTAAACTAGGGGCTATAATTGACTCTCCAGCTGACACAGACATCCTCCAAAAGAGTCTCACTGAGACATACATATGGTGTAAAAACCATGGCCTCAAGCTAAATGCCAAAAAGTGCATAGTCATTCCCTTTGGAAAAAAACAAAGTACCCACAAACTACCAGATAGGTGGTAGCCCCCTAAATACGGAAGACGTAATAAGGGATCTGGGGACCCAAGTAGATAGTAACCTCTCCTTTGATAATCACATTGTCAAAGTGGTTAGAAAATCCTTCTGTGTGACCCACCTAATCATAAAAGGGTTTGTATCCAAATCGAAAGAAGTCATTGGACCCCTCTACGCATCACTCATCAGACCCATCATAGAGTACAATGCCCCATTTGGGAAGTACCTTACAAGGCACCTGCAACAACTGGAAAGACCACAGAAGTACCTCACCAAGAGGATCACTGGCCTCAAGCAGATGCCCTATGCAGCTCGACTGAAGAAACTCCAGCTGTACTCGGTTGCATACCACCTACTCAGAGGTGATCTTTGCCTGACATAAAAGGCCATGTCCAACCCAGAATTGATGGACATGCTCTACCTAAAGAAAACTGTATCCCCTCAAGCCACACACTCCAGGGATCTAAACCTCACCACAACAATAAATAGGACGTGCTGGAGGGATAGATTCCTGTCCCAGAGACTTCCCATGCTCTGGAACAAGACTCCAATCTACATTAGGCAGAGCTCCTCACTAACACTCTTCAAGAAAAATGACGAGTGGATGGGAAACATGAAATTTACCCCGGGGATCACTTCAATGGCTCTGCTGGACAGAGGCACACGGAACTGATCTAAGGGGGCAGCGAAAGCCAACACATTCCGACTAGGCTTATAAATGCTTTTGGGCAGATAGCCTAGTACCTACCCATGAACCTATATCACATGGGATCATCCATTACCAACAGTTCAAAAAATAGATGCAAGAAAAAACAGATATTGTAGTCCATGAAAAAAATGAAAAAAATTGCATTGATCATTGAAATTGCTACACCCAGTGACTACAGCGTCTTATGTACAGAGAGACACAAAGTCATAAAATTCCACGATTTGAAGGTAGAAACGAGGGCAATGAGGAAGAAAGATACCCATACAGTTCCAGCAGTAGTCAAAGGGTCTTATAAAAAAAAAAAAAAAGAACTTACAATCATACTTGAATGAGTGTGCTTTCTTTAAAGGTTGGGCATCGGGCTGACAACTCAGCACCATAAAAATCCACTGCCAATCATTAGCGGACCGGAGTTCCGCTGTGACGACCCCTAACCTGGAAAAACAGAAAGCCATTACTTTTTAATTGGTTATGTTACAGATACATGTAACACCATACAAACTGCATAAGGAGTTATTACTGGGCACATTGCGGGTGCTGCGAAGAGCACTTATGGCTAACATCAAAGACTGAAACAATACTAATTTCATGAACCTTAGTCATACTTTGGTTTAGGAATGGGGTCCATTCCCATCATGGTATTAGAAATCCAAAAGACTTGGAGAAATTAAAAACGGCATACTTAATTTGTATTTGCTACTTTACATGCTTTTTGCAAGTTGAAAAATAAAGTAGAATGTTGCACTCAGGAGGTTCAGTGGTAGATGTGCAATGCCTTGTTGTGTTTTGTAAAATAACTCAAACTGCAGCTTTCAGTATCCTAAAAGAGCAATGTGGTAAGAAAAGAGCAGTTGAGATACTACTTTCTAAAGCCGAGTCAAAGACTCCGCTATAAACAGTTTCAGTAAACAATGAAGGAACAAGAAGACAAGAAAGAAAAGCTGCAAAACAGTCAGTAAGTTTCATCATACATTGCTATATAAATGCAGGTAAGACATATATCTGTCTAATTACTAAACATAATAATCCACAAAATAAATAAAGACTCATGCACATTACATAAAAAGTCAGTATTTTAGTTGAAATTATAACTGCAACAACTTACTGGCCTTAAAGAAAAGACACAAGTGACTGCCATAGAAATAAAGAAGATATAGAATATGGATCAAGCGAATACTGTAATCTCAGGACCTAGCTGTAAGGATATTAATGTTATTAATGATAAATGCTTGATTGCTCTTCACCTACCAGGCATTGCTACTGCCACAGAAGCAAGATTAAAACAAGAAACTCATAATGCGGAAGTTGTTCCACCAGGGTACAATATCCTACAATGTGATCAAATAAAAAGGTAAAGTAGGTGGAGTAGCTATGATAATACAAACAAAATCTTGACCTAATCACTCACTCACTCTCCCCTCCATCTACTGACAATGCAAACATTCACATAATCTCTTAAAATGAGCAAACAGAAAACTGTAGCATTTAACAGGAGTTTATATCCCACAGTAAGTATGATACTGCCAAACAACTCATTTCATGGGTCTCCAACAAAATTTCCCAAGAAACCTTAATTCTAGGGGGGGGTCTTCAGTATTGACTGGACAACTTTGAAACATGATTCCTTCAAAATTAACATTAACCTCTGTAGCTTCAATCAGCTTAAAAATACCAAAACCAAATTCAGTAAAAGTGTCAGACAAAGTACTTTGGACTGGATTCTTCTTAATATCCCCAAAAACATTTCTTCTACAAATGTCCTCTCAGACAACCTCAGAAGCTATCTACTTACTTATGATGTCAGGAATCATATGCCAACCCCAAGAATTCACAGCTACAATCTATCACACAACATAACCAACTTTGATAAAATCAACTTTACTGCTGTACTACACTGTGTAAATTGGCCACAACTAAAAATTGTACAACCAGACAAAGCGTTATCACAGTTTAATAATGTATTTCTCAGTGTAGACAATAAACATGCCTCAATCAAAAACAAATAGTTAAATTCAACTCTGCTCCCTGGCTAAATACACAAAGATGATAATAAAAAGAGAGGAACTGTAGCTCTACTGAAAAAAAAGACCAAAAGTGAAACCAGTCACTGGAAATCCAGACATTTCAGAAATCAGGCCAACTGTAAGACCAAATCTAACAGAAAATCTTACACCAACCCACAAAGCTCTAGTCAAACAAATCCAAAAATGTTCTGGTCATCAGTAACTCAGCTAAGCCATCTTGGCTGTAATACTCAACCAACCAAGTATAGCTAGCCAGTTCAACACTCACTTCAATAAATTGTAGCCTCTCTCTCAGAAGACAAAACCCCAAACTCCACATTTAATGAACACAGCAACCACTCTTTAAAATTTCTCTGCAACAGTAACCACTCTACAATTTCTCTGCAACCTGTATTTTCTTCCATAAAAAAAAAAAAAAAAAAAAATCCTCCTATAACTAAAATCACCCCACCACAAAACTCTAAGTAGAAAACATCAAAATCGTAGCAGACATCCTAGCATACCGTGTCTATTTTAATCACCTGATCAATCACTGAAAGTTACATTCCCAGAGTCTGGAAGAACTCTTACATCTTACACTTCAGAAAGGAGTGAAAGAATTGATAAGACTGTAGTATGCTGTAATTAACTGGAAACAACTGAAATGAGACTGACGTGTTTGTTAATTACCCAAACTTGTGCTGAACAGGTGCCAGTCTCTCCTTTATGGGAAATGTCTTGTGTACGTTTTAGAATAAATTCTCCAAACAATGTAGTTCATTTAATAAAGCTTTATCAGATGTTCACTATATCCGAATACTGTCTTCATTAACAGTGTTGATAAACAATAACAGTCTGTAGAAATGCTGGAATGCTGGTTAGTAATAACAGTGCTGCTAAACATATCCAAAGTTTCTGCACATTATTCTGATTGTCCTGAATGATGTAAACTGAAACAGTCTTTATTTGACCTGTCTTCTGTACTCAGGCTCAAGTGTCTGTATTGTAGCTTCCTTTCTGAAATGTTGGATGTTTAATCTTTTCTGTTATGTCATCTGTATGTCAGATCGAACTAAATGACTTTAGCATTGGTTCTCAGGCATTGTCTTGTTTTGCAGGTGCCTAGCTATTTTGTTACCTAACATTTTCTTGATTCTTCCCTTGAGAAAGAGAACAGAAAAAGAAAAGTCTGTAGCCTTCCCTTGGGAACTGTTATCTCTCATGCTTGACCAGCAAGGTTCTTTCTTTCTGCTTAACTGTTATCTTTTAGTCTGCATAATGCCTAATAACTACTTTAAAATGGAGGTCCTTAATCTAACAGTTTCTCCTGAGATCCCTGATGAAAGTCTACGGGGACCTACTTTTGAAGTTACCTTACATCTGTATTGCTAACTGCTTTATGCTACCCGACTCATAATCCGAAAATAAATTTTCTTTATTTGGTAAATAAACCTGCAATTTTAATTTTAACCACTAAGTGTCACTTGAGCCTTTATGACCTGTTTGGATTGAAGTCTCTTAACTTTATGATTTAATTATAAATAGGTAATTGTTTTTATCTGGTGAATAAACTTGCAATTATAATTTTGACCACTAGGCTTGAAGTCTGTTAACTTTATGATTTAATTTCCATATTACTTAAATTCATAGTTTTAGAGTCTTTAAGCCTAAATTCTGATGTATGAGTGATATATCCAAGACCTGTACATTATTCTGAAAATGAGTATCTTTTAATTCTGTGGCTTTTAAAGCCGATTAGAAACTGCCATACACATTCTTAAGTTAGACAGAGTATGAACTGTTAACCCGGCCTATTTTTTCCCTCTCTGTATGCTGTAATGGTAGAATTCTATGTTTTTAACCTTATGAACTGGTGCCTTGGTGTACCATGATGCCTATTTCTTATAGCAAATAAAACCTTTTCCTGTTGTTCACAGATTTAAATCTTTAAACATCGTACTGTTAGTTTTTATTGTATAGCCTATCAAGCATGAAGGCTATTCTCTGCAGACTAATTGAAATCGGCACTAAAGTGTTAACTCTGTAACTGGTCTTGAAGCATTATTACCAAATACTGTATTAACTTGTGTCTATACATTTTCATTTATATTTACATTTGCCAATAATAGTAGTTACCTTTTCTAACGTTTATGTGCTGTAATAGATGTCTGCCTCCTAAATTTGTGTCTGCAATATTCTATGAATATTTATGAGCTATAATAGTTTACTAAAACCTATACTTTTTGTATTTCAGAACTATACATTTGCATTTTCTGTTAATGTCCTTTTAAATTTCTGACTAATGTACAATAATTATGTAACATACACTATAATCTGTAAATGTGCACTGTAATCTGTAATCTAAATAACAAATTAAGCCTGCCCTGTTATGTCTTGAGTGCACTGAATAACTATTACTAACTATTCTTTAGATAACTTATCTTAATAGTTTACTAAAACTTATGCTTTCTGTATTTCAGGTCTACATCTTTGCATTTTCTGTTAGTATCTTTTTTTAACTTTCTGACTAATGTACAATAATTATGCAAAGTGTACTGTAATCTGTAAATTAATTAACAAATTAAGCCTGCCATGTTATGCCTTGAGTATACTAAACAACTATTACTACCTATTATTTAGACAATTTATTTTAATAAGCTTGTAATAAATAATTATGTCACTTTACCCTTAACTAATGACTGAATAATGTGAAGGATACTGTAGTAGAAATGTATGATGTAATAAGCCTGTCAGAAAAAAAGTCTGTCACTTTACCCTTAACTAATTACTAAACATAATTCTGTTACTTTACCCTTAAAACTAATGACTGAATAATGTGAAGTAACTGAGTATTCATTTTATATTCTGAAATGTGACTGAAATTTACTATACTGAACAAGCATAACTGAGTATGAATGTCATATTTTAAATCTAGACTGAGATTTACATTAGCATGATGCATACTTATATTGAACATTTAAAATAGCTGTGTATATTCTGGAAACTAATACTAAAAGAATATCTTTTGCCATTGTTAACTAAACACAGATAAAAGCATAATTGAAAACTGGTGCATGTTATATTCTGAAAACCAAATTATTAGTACTGTTTTCTGTCAGTATTGTCCGAACATATATAAACTGAAAACTAGTACTGTTGTACTATTGTTGAAAACATGAGAAAATGTTGACAGTGTTACCTGAACACAGGAAAAAATAAACTGAAATCTGTTTTCTGTCAGTATTGGCTGAACATAGATAAACTGAAAACTAGTACTGTTGTACAATTGTCTGAAAACATGAGAACATTTTGACAGTGTTACACTGGTACGAAATAAACTGAAATCTGGAGACTAAACTATTAATACCTTTTTGAAAGTACTGTCTGAACATTGATTAGAAACAAAGTGAAACTAGTACCTGTTATATAACTATCTGAAAACATACATATTTGCTTTAACTCATACATTTCAATTTTAAACAAACAAGAAATAACTGAAACACACAGACAGTCAACGTCTGCACCACAGCTCTTCACAATTTTTACTCTGCATTGTCCCAGTCACTGATGAGGTAAAGGAAGGCCTATTTTAATGCTGAAGTGTCATTTTTATAGTTAGGCCTTTTAAACCTCTTCTTTTCATTTCTTGTGCAAGGCTGGGTGGCTAAGGTTCTTAATTGTATTTAATATCAGGTCCTTGAAATAACATTTGCATATTTAACAATTATAAACTGATAGCATTGCTTATTGTGATGACTTTATTTACATGTTTCTGCATGAAATAAACATTTGCAGCTAATAGACTCTTGTAAGTCTGTAAGCAAACTGATAACCTCAAATGAAAATAAAGTAGTAATGTAACACTTTGCATTTCTGCACCTATATAAAATTAATTTTAACTCCTGAACTTTTTACATTTTCTCTCATGACCCTTAGATTTTAACATACTGTTCTGTGAGTGAAACTCCACCCACTGTCTCACCATAACCATTTCTTTAGCTGACGTTATTTAACTTTTCAATACAATTGAATGCTGCAAGAATTTATCATTACTGTCTACAATTTTCGTGGATAAATAGTAAAAGTGTAAATGCATTAAATTGAATTTTATCATACTGCATTATGAAGTACAGTTTTGTTTGTTTGTCTTTCGGCTTTTCCCAGTTTTTAATTCTTCTTGTTAAACTGGCTGTAATCTGATCTGATGTGCTTGGTAAACTGCCATTTCTGTATGAAATACATACTTCTCAACCATACCAAATTACTCGGTAAATACCGTTTTGAGGGCAAAATATTGGGGTGCCACAAATTCCCGCATGGCCCCTTTAATTTCCGAATTTCCTGTTTTTTTTTTTTTTTTTTACTCCTGACGTCATCACGTGAAGGGCGTGTGCGATGATGTCAGCTTCTGCAGACCGTGTGCACACAGCACAGCTTTCTTCCCCAGTTCGGCTCCTCCTCCAGCTTCAGGTAAAAAAAAAATATTTAAGGTGTTTTCTTTTTACTTGAAGCTTTACTTAAATGCTTAGAAGCTTTTGTGTACTTTCTTTTTACTTTAATAAATGGGTGCCGATTACGGCAAGCAGGTTACCAAAATTGTCCTTTACTTTCACCGTTAATGGCAGGATAACTTTACTTATTTAAGTGCTAACGGCTGCAGAAACTTATTTCAGTGCTTAGTGCTAGAAACTCTAATGGTTGCAGACATTTATGTAAGTTTTAGAAGAAACAGTACTTACTTTCTACTTTACTTTAACGGCAGGATAGCTTTGCTTATTTAAGTGCTGTGTGTGTTATAGCCAGAAATAAATGCTAGATATTAGAGTTTCATTAATTCTGTTTGTTCAAAAATACGTTAATGAAAAACCTGCTGCTCAATTAACTTTTTACCTGACTTGAGGTCTTTCTCCCCTGCATTACTTTGTTCAAATCAGAATTCTTAAGCACAGAAATAGAGAGGCTTGCTTTAGTTATTTGCAGATTCTACTGGGACTCAAACCGCTTGTTCTGGTGTTTACTATGCACTCTGTGTGGGAGGGAGGTTGGCATAATGGTTAAGGTGTTTACCTTACAAGCACAAGGTGCAAGGTTTGATTCTCACATGGGGTAATTGGCTAGGTTTAAAATAGCCCACAAGGGCCGTTAGCCTAGTATGAATCTATGAATCTATGAATCTAATAGTGTAAGTGTTATTGCACACTCCCACTGAGAATAAGAACATTTATCTGGACTTTCTCGACTAGATTCATCATAGCTAGGCTAGCTCAACACTGTCCAGATTTTCACAGAATGTCTAGATTAAACATGCAATTGATGCAATGCAAGTTTTATTTCAGATTCGGCAACCCTACTACCTGGAATCAGACATGGGTGGGAGGTTGGCACAATGGTTAAGGTGTTTACCTTACAGACACAAGGTGCAGGGTTTGATTCTCACATCGGATAATTGGCTAGGCTTAAAATGGCGCACAAGGGCACTTAGCCTAGTACTAATCTATGAACCTATCTATATTGTTTGAAGTGCTTTGGAGCTTATTATCTGTTAACCAGTCTGTGTTTTTTGTTATGTACCAAGTGTGTATATATTTTCAAGAAGTAAATGTTCTTTATATGTGCTTTTGTCCTTGACTATTTTAAGCCTTGCCTTTAATACCTGAACCACACATTTTATGAACTGTATGGGAGTTTACTAAGTGAAGTTAGGACACGGATGAGTAGGACATACTGTGGGAATACTACTGCCCTTTATCACTGTGAACAAATTCTGAATACAGCTGAACTATCAAGCTGTTTGTTAATAGTCTAGACAAATTTATCACCTTAACTGTTGTGAGTTATTGCAGCTATATATGAGCAGTGATCACCATTCTGTATCTTATGCCACATATTCATATGAGGAAGGAGTGCAACTCCACTCATTGTATGAAAACATCAGTATGGACTAACATCCTGGCTTTATGGTCTTTAAATGAAGTTTCCTTCAAGCTGCTGTCCCCAAAGTTTTGCCTTGTAAAAAATAGATGCAGTTCTTTATTTCTTCCAGGAAATGTCATGTTGTGATATTTACTACCTAGTTGAAAAAGTTATAAAAAGAGAAGCCGGTCATCCCCGACATCTGCAAGGTAAGATGGAGGTAGTGTTGTGCAATCAGGTTGTGCTGCAGTCATTTCAAGGACTTGACTTTTTGTTCATCAGAAAGGGAGTAGAATAAAATTACTTGTATAAAATAAGGAAATTAAGAAGAATATGGACAAATCTGCAGAATCAAGCAGTGCTTTCATTAATGGCAGTGTACCAGTAGTGGGTGGATGAACATCTGACTCACACTGGCCTCAGTAACATAACTGTCCCCATAGGGAATACAAACTATTTTTGCTAAAACGTAACTAACGGACACTGTCCAGACTACAGAATATAAAAACTGAGTAACCATCGCTACCATTACAAACAAAATTAGTATTCAAAGTTATAGAAATGTTTTAATATTAAAAGGGTAGCAGGATGGAACATGAGGCAACATTTCACAGTATGTACCCAATATGATACACCTGAATTCAGACTGCATATTCTATCAACCTTTTTTCTTGTTTTACTAAACAAACAATAAACAATGGATTATCAAGGAGAAGGAAACTGTGTTTGATGGGGGGGGGGGGGGGGCAATCTGAATCTGACTACTATTTCACTATAAAAATACAGTTTAGTCTGGGGTCATAATAAAAGTGCAACTTAAACAGCATTTTCCAGGATAATATTTTTACTTGTAGAAAGTCTTACATTCCAGACACTTGAGTTTGGGAAATCTGAACTCCAGTGACTGACCCAGATACATTGTTGTGCATGATGACCATCTGTAGTTAGTAGAAATTAATTGAATCTAGACAGCAAATAAAATCTAGCTTTTACCGATGTCAATAAGCTGCTTCAGGACAGGAAAACTAAGGGAAAAGAAAATGTGTACAAAGATCACGAAAAGCCTAAGTAGCAATGGAGGATATAGAAATAGTCATGTGTAATCCTGTAGCCTGAGAGTCATGATTTGTGATTACTGCAAGTGCAAGTGTAAAGCATGGCTCCTTAACAGTAACAGCTTCGTGGAATGTGGCAGGGTAGACTGTGGAAGATGGAATAAAGGGGTCAGAATAGAAGCAGTTAATTTTTATTTTTATAAAAGAAAATTGTATTTTAGTTTTGCACAAATTCAAATATTAATATAAATAAAACACCACTGTTCTGTTTATTTTGTTTCATGATCATATTTTGGTTATCTGTTCTTCAGTTTGCATTTAAACACTGGTATCCCACAAGGGTCTACATCAAGACACCGAAAACCCGTTTCTTCAAATGGCTTTTCAATAAAAAATGACGTTAATAGAAATTGCTCTTGTGGGGGGATGTATTTTAGTTTTGCACAAATTCAAATATTAATATAAATAAAACACCACTGTTCTGTTTATTTTGTTTCATGATCATATTTTGGTTGTCTGTTCTTCAGTTTGCATTTAAACACTGGTATCCCACAAGGGTCTACATCAAGACACCGAAAACCCGTTTCTTCAAATGGCTTTTCAATAAAAAATGACGTTAATAGAAATTGCTCTTGTGGGGGGATGTGCCCCCCACCCCACCCACTAAATATATATATATATATATATATATATATATATATATATATATAGTGGGGGGATGTGCCCCACCCCCACTAAATATATATATATATATATATATATATATATATATATATATATATATATATATATATATATATACCAACTCCAAGATCGCACTACAGTGAGGAAAGGGCAAATTTTCCAATCTTCACTGTTCCGCGATCTCACAAAAGCAATTTCTATTAATGGCATTTTCGATTGAAAAGCCGTTCAAAGAAATGAGTTTTCGATGCCGTGATACAGGCCCATCCCACAATTCCATGGGGTTACATAATTATGTATGCGAACTTTATGTTAATCAACATACAGATTCGTACCTATTTTCATGGGCCTTTGTCCAGATTTTTGATGTTTCCAGGTTGAGAGGTATGATGAAATATATATACAGTCAAACTAATTGCATAAACTCATTTATTACTAGATTGAAACTGATCTCATTTTATAAGTTTACTTGTCTGTTCTTTATAACATAAGAGATGAACCTGTGGCTTTAATGACACATATGATGTACTGTTTTTATGCATGAATGCTTTTTTGTCTCTGTCTGTATTAAGATATTGTTTATGCACTGCAACACTTTAATACAAAGCTCTTAACTAATGACTGCTAAACAAAACAATAACACAAAAAATTAATTTGCTAAATTTGTAACTGTAAACCCTTTATTCTGCGAATTAACTTGACTGTCATTTCTGATATACCTTACAAGACATAGATGTATACGGTTATCCTTTTTTTCTAACTGGCCACACCCAATATGTCTTTCTGAGCACTTTAGCTGTGTCAGCTGGAATGGAATTTATTTTATCTTTAAACCATAAATCTGCATGCTCCTGTCATAACCAATTCTTTAAAATCTCTACATTTGCAAAAATCTTGTTAATGAAGTCTAAAACAACATATAACGCTAATGACATGTTCATACCTAGTACACAGCTGTTACACTTTGAACTATTAGCTGCTGTAATCTTTGACCCTTTAAATACTAACAAAACTGCATTTATGTCCTCTAATAAAGATCTATGTGTAACTGAAGTTGACTTGTCTGTAAACAATGAAATATTGTCATTTCTTTTAACCTTAAACAATGACAGATTAATAGTCTGGTTTGGTGATGGACTGCTGCAACCTTTATAGATAGCTATGGAATTGCATTTTTCTTTATTTTGCTCTGAAACGGTAGCAATTTTACTTTGACCTGAAGTCTGTTTTTCAGTTATACTGGAATTTACTTTATCAAAATCCCCACTCTGATCTACATTACCCCCCCCCCCCAGTGCAATATTTGCCGCCTTCTGAAAATAAGAAGCTAGGTGAAGTAATGTGAACCTGAGACATTGCCTGCATGTTATGCACATTGACTGTGTTGACATTTGTATGTTTAATACTGCAACATAATTCTGTATTTTGAATTACATGTAAACAAGAATTTATTACATTCTGAACATTTGTATTTGAAATTGTACTACAACTTAACTCTGTATGTTGAATTGTATGTGCTGAAGCATTTACATATGAATTTGTGTCTGAAACCGTACTGATAGAAGCTGAAGTAAATTAAATGACTTCACCAACTATAGGCCCATCACCATCCATTTCCTATTATCCAAGATTCTTGAAAAATGTGTCCACCATCAACTACTCTCCCCTACCCACCATGAGTTTTAACCGTCTATATCATAACATCGTAGACGCAAAATGTTGAACGCTCACAAGAGCAAAAATGCTGAAACTCAAATTCGGTATTGAGGGGGGCTGTGCCCCCACCCCCCCACTAAATATATATTCCAACTCCAAGATTGCACTACAGTGAGGAAAGGGTAAATATCCCAAACTTCACTGTACTGCGATCTCAAAAACGGACCCTCAACATTTTAGCACTTTTGCTGTTGTGCCGTTCGAGATTTTGCTTTTACGATAATATGATATAGAGCAGATGTGTCCAACCTGTGGCCCTCAGAGCTCTTTCCATGCGGCCCCTGACCTCTAACTGCAACATCAGTATATGCATGCCCCAAAACACTTTTTTTGTTTTGTGTTTTTCATGCTCGTGACCTATAACTCTCTTGGTTTGCACATCCACCAAAGCACCATTCTAGTTTTGATTTTTTTGCACCAAACAAGGTTCTGTGTGTTCCCGCCGTTATTTCATGCCAAAGAATCTGTGTGTCTGTGTGTGTGTGTGTGTGTGTGTGTGTGTGTGTCTGTGTGTGTGTTCGGTTAAGAGGGACTAGTGTATGGATTTACCGTCGCTGACTTTGAAAGGGACAGCACTTACCTGTGTTAACAGGTAAGTATGGAGTGAGTGAATGAGTGAGTACATGCATGAAAGCAGAAAGTTTCTGTATGTGAAAGCAGAAGAGGAATGTGTGTGTGTGTGTGTGTGTGTGTGTGTGCGTGTGCGTGTGTGTGTGTGTGTGTGTGTGTGTGTGTGTGTGTGTGTGTGTGCATGAGAGAGAGAGGCACACATGCACAAAGAGGCTAATGACGATCAATCTACCTACTGAACACAAATAAGTTAGCCCACAAACATATTGTACATTAAAAGTACACTTTCCTTAAATTGTGGTTTTCCTGACAGAGAGTGTTGTATTGAATATGCAATCATACCTCTCAACTGTATGGATTTTCGCTTCATCTTCCAATTTGTATCTTTTGCTTAGGAAATAAAATTAGTCATCCAAGGTAATGCAGTTCCAGGGAGTAAGAAAGAGACAGCAGCCTAGGGTTAATGGGTCAGTACAGTACTGAATTGACTTTGTGGGACTGTACCATATAAAGTTGAAGTGTTTTTTTCTGACAAACAAAAAGGCACCCAGTACTGTTTTGTCTTTGGTAGGTTCTAAGCAGTGGCAGATTGGACAACAATAAGTATAGCTTTGGTGGATCATCAATACTGACAAATCAGGTGAGCACAATGTAATTTTTTAAATGTGGGTTTTAGTGTGTGTGTGTGTGTGTGTGTTTGTATGTTGGGAGGGCTGCAACAGTAGATGATTATTAAAGACGGAGACTTATGGACTGTGGAGAATATGGTTCTTTATTTCAAAACCTGATACTTAGGTACTAGGCATGCCAAAAGTAGATTTTTTTTTTAAGACATCACTTCTTGCCATTTGTAGTGCATGGATATTTATATTTAATAGACAATGCTAGCAGTATGAGTGTGGTCCTGTAGGGATCTGGAGGATGCCAAGTCTACCACTGCCAATGTCTTGTAAAATGACCTGGAAATGGATATTGGGATGTTACTGAAAACATACAGTAAGTGGGCTTAGAAATATAGCTAAATTAAACAAAGTGGACTTGCAATTTGCAGGCCATAATTTAATTTATTGCAGGTAGTCCAGATCCTGGTAGATTGTATCCAATTAGACTTAATTATGGAGAGCTACCATACCTGGGAAATAAGCAGCCCTAGTTTCAGTGAAAGCTCTGTGGTTGTTTGCAGGATGTGGATGCAATGTGTTTTATTTATTATTTTTAATGCATTTGTCATTTCAAAGCATAGTTTTCTTTGTTGCAAAAGAAGGTAAGATTAAATGAGCCACATAATGCTTAACTGACAATGATGGGATAGAAAGATTATAAGTGATGTATAATGTTTGCAGCTACAGTTGTTTCAATGGTGTCTGTGATGCCTAACTATTTTTGGGCCTGTGTCCCACTTTTATTTTTCTCTTTCTCTAGATTTCTTGCTCTAAGGTTGAGAGGTTTGGTTCCATACTAAATCAGAAGGTTGTATTTATCTTGGAAGACTTTTCAGCATAATTACGAGAAACAGAACCGTTTTAATATCTTTGTTTATTTCCAATATAAACTGCCATATAACCTTGCAAATAACCTTATTACTACTTTAATTCTTTTGGAATTGACAGGTATGCTTCATTGGTTCGGACGTAAGCATAGAGTGCTAATGTGACAGCTCAGTAAACTGTCAGTCTGTGAATAACTTCTGCACAAATTAAAATGTCTGAATCTCAAAGGCTTTAGACTGGAGGGAAGTTGTAGGTTTACTCCAGTATGTAGTATGATCTTAGAGAGTTTATGGATTTCTTATTGATTTACTTTTTGCTGAGCAGTTATTTGCTAATTTATTGATGGTCCTTTTGGTGGTGGGAAATTGGATGGATGAGTCCATCTCTAGTATGATTTTTTTTCAGATATTTTTACTTCGACAATTTCATTTGTTAGGTGTGTGTCATGTGATTACTGAGGTTGCCTATTTTAGAAGTAGGGGCTACTTTTGTGAGTGTGTGTGTGTGTGTGTGTGTGTGTGTGTGTGTGTGTGTGTGTGTGTAAGAGATTTAATATGTATACTGAATATATTTTTGCAAATGGAATTCTTAGTTAAACTGGCCCCTCTTCCTGGGCAAATAGACTTGAGTAACCAATATTAGATCTTAGCCATCCAGCTATGAAAGTTTAGTATGTAGATTTTCCATCTGGTTTGATGAAGGCTATGCTACTTACTCAAGGAGTATTTTTATGGCTCTCCATCCAGTTGTATTATTGTTGAACTACATTGCGTGATAATGAGAGGAGCATTTTATAGAAATTTAAGTTTTTGTATCAAGAACCTGTCAATACAGAGTGACTTGTTTATGTTGCAGTGAAGGCTGTGGTCTTTGTAGTGAGCGTTTTAAGTATAAACAATATTTCTGAGGTGGAGAAAGTCTCTTAAGGCAGGATCTTTCTTAGCCTGGAAAGCAAGCCAGTGATGAAATTTATAGGGGCCAATGAGAGACAGAGGAAAGCAAGAAGCTTTTTAGTCTGTTTGGATAATTAAGTAAACTTAGTCCTTTTACTTTCATGTCAGAAATGGTTGTAGTCTTTCTTTTGGCAGGATGTTTTGCTGAGGCACATGCCAAAAGGGGCTTTGTACTCAGTTGTTATTGTTGTTCGTCTTTCAGCTTTTCCCAGTTAGGGGTCGCCACAGCGGAACTCCGGTCTGCTAATGATTGGCAGCTGGTTTTTATGGTGTCGAGTTGCCAGCCCGACGCCAGACCTTCAATGAAGGCACGCCCCATTCAACGAATGTCTTTTGAATGCCCACTCGACCAAAGGGAGGACATGCAGACTCCACACAGAAGGCACTCCCAACCCAAGTCGAGAATCTAACGGGAGAACCTCTTGCTGTGAGGTAACAATGCTACAGCTGCACCACCGCTTTGCACTCAGTAATGGCTCTTATAAAGGAAGAATACAGGGATGTTCTGACCACCTTGTCCCTGGATGAGATACCCTTACTAATGAGATGGGCCATGTATAAAGCTTTCTGTACAACAGAGACATGGTGATCAAAAGTCATGTTTCTATCAACCTCGGTGCCTAAGCACCTCACGACTGATTGCGTGCTTATAACATTGTTATTAATGTGATAATTTGTGGGGACATCACTCTTCCCAAAGGGGATGATGATGCATTTTTAGCATTTAGCTTGAGGCCATGTATCTGGCATCAGTCATTTGTTTGGGTGAGACCCTCTTGTAGCTTATTTAGAATTGTTTTATTAAGTCAGCAATGTGAATTCTTTACTTTATTGCAAATTTGTTGGCTTATTTTTGTGGATTATAGTATTGTAGGGCTGCTAATGTTGCCATTTTACGTAGTTGGACTGCTGGAGTGGTTTTCCCAGTGAGAAATGCTAGTGCTGTAGTGAATATTTGTTTATTTGTAAAAAAAAAAAAAAAAAAATATATATATATATATATATATATTTATTAACTAAAATGTTAAGAGTTAACTGTTAGATTAGAGAATTAGAATTAGAATGAGAATTAGAATTTTAAGGCAAATAGGCATTTATTACATTTATTCATTGTTTGAATACACCTACAGTACAGCCAGGAGGTTGACTTTGGTCACCCAAGGCAGCAAAAGAGTTAACTATATGATATATTTTATATGCGGTCACAAGACAATTTCTGTTCACTCAATGCGGCCCCAGCAAGCCAAAAGGTTGGACACCCCTGATATAGAGCCATTTTAACCATACCATAGCACTATCACTGCTATGGCTTTTAACCATAAAACTGCACTATCACTGCTCTCCACAATTTCTTCTCCTCTATCAATACACATAGACATACTGGTAATCTCTTATCTGCAGTATTCCTGGACCTATCCAAGGCCTTCTATACTGTGTCCCACCCTAAACTACTGAATGGATTCTCAACATTTGGTATAGACATAGCCTCTCTTTAATGGTTTGACAGCCAACTGTCAACGGGCCACCACAGGAAGAAAGGAGAAAATTTCAGTTTGCCTTTTATCTGTTGGTGTTCCCCAAGGTTCCATCCTAGGCCTTCTTTTATTCAAAATTTTCATAAACAATCTACACAAAGCTGCCTAACATGCTACCATCATTCAAGACAACCATGAATCAACACTAATCTGTACAGATAAGGGACTCAAAAAACATCAACAATTAAGTCAAGAATCCCTTCTCTCAGCTGAGACATGGCTCTACAACTTACAACTACTAAACCCTAAAAAGACCACACTAATCCTTGTTATCATATAGTAATAAGAAATTCCTCTTCTCTCTAACTTCTCCTAACACCATCACAATTGAAAGTTTCACACGATAAAATACTGTGAGTTACCATAGATGAAAATATGAAATCTGATCTCCATTTAAAAGACGTTGTTAAAAAAAAACTCAAAAAACAGCATTCTCTACAGAATAAAGCTTTAACTAACAGTTGATTGAAGAAAATATACTGCTACAACATACTTACTTCCAACCCTTCTCTACAGAATTCCAACACTCATCAAGCTTCAATCATTTCAATAACTACTTGGGTAGTACTATCACAAAACAGTAAATGTGCTGCTAATATACCCCATACAGCACATCACTTCATAGCTGTAAAAAACTCTACTGGACAGAACTCCCCCACTGCCTGGCCTTCTCCCAACTAGTGCTCACTCATACCCACATTCACCTCCCTGAAAAAAATGCTCAAGCCTAACCCATCTTCTCTTGCAGTACACTCCAAGTAGAAACCTCCGCTCAGGAAGCAAGGACTACTAAACGTAACCAGATCCAAAAACCTAATAGGAGATTTTCTATTCTTATGCCATGTCTCAACAATGTAGACCACCATTCTACTTTCACTAAGATAACTTTAACACTTTAGGCAGTAACTGAAACACATGATGAACAAATTGGACTTGCTCATGTTCCACCCCCAACTAAATACTTTCCAGCAACCTCTCCCTATCTAAACCTTCTCATCTGCTGCTGGATCTCTTCTCTCCCCCCTCAGTCCTGTCACTCTTCCCCTAGCCCTCCCATTTCCCTAACTTCCACCTCTCTCCCCCCTCAGTCCTGTCACTCTTCCCCTAGCCCTCCCATTTCCCTAGCTTCCACCTCTCTCCCCCCTCAGTCCTGTCACTCTTCCCCTAGCCCTCCCATTTCCCTAGCTTCCACCTCTCTCCCCCCTCAGTCCTGTCACTCTTCCCCAGCCCTCCCATTTCCCAAACTTCCACCTCTCTCTGCTAACACACTCTATCATTTCTCCAGCGCACACAGCTGCAGCACTTTGACTGTAAATATATCTTTTAGAATGAATGTATGTTACACATAACTTACTTTGAATTAACTTGTATTCCTTTGTCTACCCTTTGCATCTGTTCTAACTGATATGTAACTATACTACAAATAATACACTTTATGTCCTATTGCATTTGTCTCTCCATGTATATGAGTGTCAAAGATGCTATTCCTTTGGAGTGTTTCTCCATAGGCCTCTATTGAAAAGGGGCTCTGCCAAGCCAGACTATTCTGATAAACAAATGCAATTACATAATTAAATAAATCAACATACAGCCCAGGAGAGGAGCATAAATTTAGTACAAACAGAGGCACAGGACTTGTTAATTGTGCCACAAGAAAAAGATGGCACAATAAATAAAATTACTTGCTTAAAAGGGGACTGATGTGAAAACACCCAGAAACTAAACCTAAACCATCTAGAGCACTAAGGCCATACAAGTGACTTCAATGTAACTTCTAGAACCAGAAAGAGGTGTTAAAAAAGCTCCAAAAGGAAATCTGCAGAAAGAAAAACTACCCCTGCTTCTACAACTGAAGCTCCATGAATACCCTCTGGTACCCTGTTTAGCAGCTGCAAAAGAAGTGAGTATAGGTCAACAGACATCACAGGACAGGGACAAATTATCCACCATCCTAATCCTACATTCCACTACACCCGAAACTACAGCAACGGTGGTCTTATCTCAATCTAGAACCACTTGTTGTTGGGCTCCTACTCTTTTGCCCATGATAACTTTTAAAAAATTAAGAGACAATATCAAGGCTCAGCATCCCCTTAGTCTAGGCTAACAAGCACAAAGGCGATATTCTGACACTTTCTTCAGGGCTGGGGTCTACCAGTACTTCTATCACATGCATTTTTACTGCTTTGATGCTGATACACAGACTACCAGTGATCAGACCTTCATTCATTGTTCCAGAACCAAATAAGCAAGTGCTACCTTTCCTATATGTATATCATGACCTTATAACAGCACTTCTCCCCACAAAAGACTTTGTGTTAATTCTTCTGCTGCTGTATTCACCTTCCGCTTTGTACCTGTTGCCACGCATCCTACTGTCAACATTCACATCACTGACAATTTAGACATGTATGACACTGCTGCTTTTGATGTCAGTTTTGCTGATGCTGTTGGCTCCACTGATGGGACCAGCTACATGCATCTTATCACTGGATACCTGACTTCTAATTCATCATCTTATTCCAGTGCTGACTCAGGTCACACAGCACAATCATTATGCAATCTACATTGCTAACAGAATAAGGGGCCTTAAGGCCAATCAGTTAGATGCCCACAACAAAGCCGATCCCCCATGGTGTCTGCTGCAATGTCTCCCCAAAAGACATTCAGCAAATAGGGTATACTCCTCCTCAAATCAACAGCCTTCCACAAAATGATCACATAAAACCAGTGAGAAAAGGAAGCATTTGGAATACTCACTACGCTCTCCAGAAACCAATATGGTTTAGAAGGATGGGAAAACTCCATGAGATATCTTTTAGAAGATTCAATATTTGGGATGCATTTGCATGTGAGGCAAGATAAAAGGAGAACGACCTATGGTTCCAGTTTTAACCTCTCAGAGGAGGTGGCAGCAGTCCTTATGGATTCACCATGCATTCCTTGAGTGGTAAAAGCTTTGGTAGACATTCTGAAAGAAGCCACCACAGTAGTCCTTACAACCCAGACACAGCAGCCCAATCCCATGCATAGCAGACTACACTTTCTTCCACTATGAGAATACACAATCTGGGCAGGGACTCACAAACATGACTTTACTGTACATTTACCAGCTCCAACCTTAGAGAATCCAGCTGGTCATCCCCATTTAGGGAATACAGGGCCAGGGATAGACTTGGTAAGCTTATGTTCTCATCCATCACACTTCTACAACATATACAAAACTACTTTACTCATATGGCCTATTTTCAATGGAATTTAATGGCTAATGTGATTCATTTGATGGAGGACTTATCAGATAAGCTCCCAAGTATACATTTAGTGCCCAAGCAACAATTTCCTCACATGTGATCAGTCTTACTGTCCTCATTATGTACAATGCAGCAAATATTACAGCCAGACTGGCTATAAGCAGCTACTCCTAGCGCAGACTAATTGCCTCTGCAGCAGCTACTTAGGTAACCTCTTGAACTCCCCATTTGAGGTCCTCTCCAGATCTGTGATGATCTGTGATGAGGTCAGAAGGTATCCAGTGGATGCGGAAGCGCAGGACAAGACCCTCATAGCTGTACAAGTAAAATGTTATCCTTCACAGCAGTCATGTCACAGAACAGCCAGTGTCAGATGTGGTCCCAGTGGGGTCCATAGCAAAATCCATATGAGGATGTTGGAATGGGCTAGTTTCTACCAGAACAAGTTCTGCAAGGTCACCCACCCATAGGAATAGGTATACTCATCAGAAGGCCGAGATCCGTCCCAGGCAAACGGTTCTCTGATGTCTACTCAATGAAGGCAGCTGGTAGCCAAGTTCTCTCCACTTGCAACTCTGGTTAAAAATCACCAATGACAGGTGGATCAGGGACATGCTACCCAAAGGTAAAGTAATACCATTCCTCAACCCTCTCCCTAGCATTACAATCAAACAGAAAGGAAGGGAAATGCTAACCCTCTTACAAAAAAGAGCCACCTAAGAGGTTCCACTAGATCAGAAACAGCAAAGATATAATTCTTCACTTAGGTGTCTAAGAAAGCAAAGGGCCTCAGATCTATATTTTAGTGGCCTAAACCTTGACATTTCCAAAGAAATGTTTTGCATTGTTTTGATGCAAAATATTCAACCTTGTCTGCAACTGGGAGATTAGATGTGCTCTCTGAACCTGCACAAAAATACCACAGATTCCAAGAGGTACTTGTGCTTAAGAGGTGTCAGTCATAACCAGCTCAAAAGCATGCCTTCTGATTTCAACACAGCCCCCAGGGTGTTGATCAAACATGTGGCAGTAGCAGCAGCTCACCAGAAGCTAGAGGAAGAGAATATCTTCCCATGCATTTTCACAATCAGATTTAAATTTATTTAGATGCTTATAACAATGCACTGTGCACACACACAGATGAAACAGACAAGTACATAAAACAAATGATAAATCCATAAACAGGCTGCTAGTAAAAACCTCATTAAATAGGCAGTTAAGTAACTCTGCTAAACATCATATATGTTATGGAGATAAATTAATTTTAAAAGATAGCTTGAATATTGACAGTAAAGGTCACTCTCTTGTCCATTGGTGGAGGAAGTTCCAAAGATAAGGGGCTTAAAAACAAAGAATGAATCCTGAACTTCTCCAAATGTGCTCTAGGTACCTTCAAGATAACCCATGGATGCTGCATGGTGGGGCCTAGGTGTACAGAAGAGAATCAAAAGCTTAAATATGGGTGACACACAACGTAGGACTAAAAACAACAAAACTCTAAACTTGATATAAGACCAAACTGGCAACCCCTACAGACTCCACAGAACTAGATTAAAGTGAAGGTAGCAGAGTAACTGTAAGAAACGGAGATCCATACTTCTACCCAAGCTACAGACAGTCCAAATCATTGCTTGAAGACTCAAAGAGAGTTCCAGTAAACAAAGTGGGCAAACAACAAGGCATGAACCACCACTGAAAGGTTTTATGGGGGGGGGGGTGCATAATATGCACAAGATATTACAAAGATGGAAACCCCATGCTTTTGCTACAGAACAAAACCAAGTGTCAGCTCATCAATAACCATACAAGGTGGTTCCTTGTTGCCTCAACTACGGTCAAACTGCTGTAAGACATGAAGTTTCTGCTCAAAATGTTTAGGTCTCTAGGGATTACAATCAGCCTAGCAAAGTCCAATCCAGCCCATTCAGTCCATTGCACTTACTGGCTGCACAATAAACACCACACATTGCTGAATACTCACAGAACTTTAATGCTCTTAACCAGAGTGCAAGGCATACTGTCCTCATTGTTATTCCAACCAGAGTCTTGTATTACACCTGTGGGACACATGGTAGCAGTTACATTTATGCTGAAACACAACAGTATACATGAGACTGTTACAATGGATAATGTGGGTACAGTGGTGCCAGCGAAGCTAGACACTTTCTCAGTCCATCACTATCTCCAAGACATGCATGTCATACATCAGGTGGTGGTTAGAATAGGAGGTTGTCTTCATTAGTCACTCTTTACAGATTCATTTCATTGTAGTATCAAAACAGAAAAAGTTAACATAAATCTTCAAAATTGCTTTGAAATCTTTTCTACCAACATTCAGAAACACTTTTAACATAGATCGCATTTATCTGTTAGAACTTCTTCAGGTTTGTGTGTCAAGCAGGAAAAGCAACTAAGTTAAATAACAGCATATATAACAATACATTTTGTTGGGCTAAAAATAATACATATCATTTAAGAAAATATAGTACAAAAACAAATCCTAAATAAATACCTACCAAACACTTGAAAATACACACATATATATATATGTGTGTGTGTGTGTGTGTGTGTGTGTGTGTGTGTACATAAATTAATCATCTCACATAATAAACCTATTAAAGAATTTTAAAGTTAAATGCACTCAGCAATCTATAGAAAAAATATATGAAAAATCTAAAGAAAAAACAGTTGCTCATCTCACAACAGTAATATTCGCTCAGGTCTGCAAACCCTAGAAAAATGTTGAAACAGGACCCCTTTTCAAATTTATGAATGTTATAATGGAACCAATATAAACATGTAGTATATCTGCCATTAATACTCAGTATGTGTCTACTTAAGCTCAAACACTGTGCATTAAAAAGTAACAACCTAAAAAGGCTAAACTGTCACGAAAATCATGTATGTGGTATATGGAATTTAGTTCTGCTCTTTGTTAAAAAAATTTAACATTAACTTCTGAATATTATAAATGGTAGACTAATCTATCTGAGCCAGCTAAAATAAGTAGCATTCAACCCCTCACTAATATGAGTTTAGCTATTAAAGCTGTCCATGTTTGTACTACAACTTATAAACAAGAACTAATATAATGTCTGCGGAATATGCACATACTGCACTATTGCGGTTTTACGGTAATAAAATGTCCTAGTTATAAAAAATATGAAAAAATGTCTTATCAATGTGCCTTGATTCTAATAACAGTACAAAATGAAGATATAATTACAATAAACATTTAAATATTTAAAAAAAAATGGTCACTATAAACAGATAAATACTTGTATACGAATGTATCCGCTAAAACAAAATTATTAATAATTAATACGCCACTACCATATTAAATTTTAAAATTACACTTACAAAGTTACTAGTTCATAAAATTGTTACTCAGGTAATGTGACAGCAAGACAGAACAATGAATTGCCAAATTAGGGAGAAACCGGTTGAACGGGAACCATATGATCACTTGGCCAGATGAAGATGCTCTGTAGCCTTCAGCAGGAAACCAGTACAAAAGTTCAGCTGGAGCTGTACAGCAAGGGAATGGGCAGGAACAGTGGCCATGTTGACAAAGTCAATGTTGTGGAGAGATAGGCCCATGAGTTCCCATATGAAAGAGCAATAGATGGCTCATGATGCAGGTGAAGAAAATATGTCAGAGGAAGGTGGCCTGAAACTTTATGCAGAATGTCCACAAGAAACAGAGAGCAAAGAATGTGCCATCAATTTGGAAGAAAATGATCTAAGGGAACAATTGCTTGGTTTAATAGAGAGGGACAGAAATATTCAAATCGATGAAAGAAATAGATTACAGAAAGTAATAAATAAGATACAAACTGTTATAAGCCTGATAAAATAGATGATCTATTAATCAAGACTATTAACAGAAATTCATGTCATATAACAGAAGTAAATAGGATACATTACTGTGCAGCTACATTAATTACAAATGGTGACTTGCCAAAAAAATACAGAGGAATATGGGAAAAGAAGGGAAGAAATAAAATGCCATCAAGGAAGCACTGAAGAGTGAAAACTATGAAGCAATTAAAACAAGAACTGCCACTGTTAGAAGACTATAGAAGAGGGAAAAGATCAGCAAAAATACTTAGAAAGATAGATGTGATAAAAGCAATTTTCAGTATCAGAACAGACCAGGATCTACTGTACACTACTGCAAATAATAAACTAAAGATACAGAGGCAGAAAAACTTCAAAAATATGCAAATAAATATAAAGGAAAAACTACAAAATAAGGAATTCATTGATGACCCAAAAAAACTTTTATAGAGAACTGGGAAACAAAGCAAAGGGAATAGAAACACCACCAAAAAAAAAAACATAGCCACCTTTTGGAAAAATATCTACAATGACATGAAGACCGTGTGGAACATAACGGTGCTGAAAGTACAGAAAAAGTAAAAGAAACAGAAGTTCATAGGTACAGGATATGAAATGGGATGAATTAACAGCCATAGAAATTGAAACAAAATTAAGAAAACTCCTAATTGGAACCCCCCAGGCCCAGATGCAGTACCTAACGTCCGGCTAAAAGTATTAACATCTTTACGTGAAGATTTATCCTTGAGTAAGAACTACTTATATGTGCATCCCAAACAGACACCAAACTGGTTAACAACAGGAAAACATGATACTCCTCTTTAAGAGTGAACCTGTAAGCCATCCTAAAAAGTATAGACCAATAACTTGCCCTCTGACAATGTACAAACTATATACCAGAATTGATGCTGACAGAGTTTATAGTTATTTAGAAGAAAAATCAATCATGGCAATAGAACAAAAGGTTAGCAAAATAAATCATATGGAACAAAAGGACATTTGTTCCGAAATAAAGTCATAACGGAGAATTATAAAAAGTATAAGAATTTAAGTATGGTATGGTTAGATTACAAAAAAACATTTGACAGCATCCCACATTCATGGATAAAGGAGTGCTTAGAAATGTATAAGATGCATCCCACATTGATCAAATACATTACAGTGACCATGAAACAGTAATAAAATACTTTGCAATTAAACCATGACAAAGGTCAAATTATTATCCAAGGGATAAAAATTCAAGGGGAGGTGTTCCAGTTGATTCTTTGCCACCACTTTTGTTTTGTCTTGCCCTTAACCCATTAAACTGTTTATTTAACAGATTAAGCCTTGGTTATAACTTGGCTTCCAAAAAACAAACTTGTATAAAGATTTTTCATCTACTTTTTGTGAATGCCTTAAAAAATATACAATTTATCAGATGAGCTGAAAGCACAACTATAAGTGGTTAAACTTTCTCAGATGATATAAAAACAGGAAAGTTGTAGTATCGAGAAAATATCAATCCAGGACAGGAATGTCATATAAAGGAACTTGAGCAGAAAGGAATGTACAAACATTTGGAAACTAATGAAGGATTGACAATAAAACATGAACAAATGCATAAAAAGCCACACAGCTGAAGTCCACGTAAATACTTTACTGCATAAAAACAATAAAAGAACAATGAATCAACAACAACCTCTCTCATTAGGTTTTACTTCTTCCAGCACCCAAAACTTAAATTCCGCTTGATGGCATACTAATTTGTGCCTATGTAATGCATTGTATTCATTCTTCTTATTTACATCCCTTATATGTTCATATATTCGTTGCCTGAGGCATTGTTCTGTCTTGCCTATATAGTATGCCCAGCATACTGTACAATAGGCAAGATAAACTACCCCCTTGCTATAGCAACTGGCATATTTCTTAGCTTTCAACAAATATTTAATACCAGGAATGTATAATTCTTTTTTACCAGCTATATGTGTGCATTGTCTGACTTTCGTGGTGGTGCAGCGATAGCGTTGTTGCCTCACAGCAAGAGGGTCTCCCGTTCGATTCCCGAATGGAGTGCGTGGAGTGCCTTCTGTGTGGAGTCTGTATGTCCTCCCCGCGGTTGGGTGGGCGTTCGAAAGACATGCGTAAATGGGCATGCCTTTGTTGAAGGTTGAACTTCGAGCTGGCACCTTGGCGTTCATCAAAATCTACTGCCAATCATTAGTGGACCAGAGTTCCGCTGTGGTGACCCCTAACCGGGAAAAGCCGAAAGACAACAACAACATGTGTGCATTGTCTGCATCTCCCACATTTGTATGTACCTAGTCTAGTACTAGTTCCCTTAAACATCCCTGTCCTCTTCTGTTCATACATTTCTTTAAGATTCTTGTTCCTCCTGAAACTCAATCTCAGGGGTTTAGAAAAACTTTCAACATTAGACGATATTCTCAAACATATTCCATACTGTATTTATACATCTTTTGACCCATCCAATATTATTGTGGTATGTCACTATCAAATACAGATTAAAATCAGTACTTTGCTCTTTACCAAGTCTAGTGCTCTCTTCCCTTGTTCTCTGCATAATTCCACTATTGAAGAGTGGTTTGTAAATATTGCCCCAACCCTGGAAAATACTCTCTTTTATAGGGTCAATAGCCGTATCAGAGTACCCTCTTTCCTTAAATAACTGACGGACAAAATCCATTTCTTTCAAAAATTCATCTCTATCAGATGTCATCCGGGCAATACGTACCATCTGACCTTTTATGATGTTGTTTTTTAAAAATGATGGATGATCACTATCGCAGTGTAAATACAAGTTGGAGAAGCACTTCTTTCGAAATATACTAGACTTGTAAAATTTGTTCCTGTTTGTCTTTTGATATTTTTACATCCAAATAATGGGCCTCATCAGCATCAATATTATAGGTAAACTCCAAGAAATTTGTAGTCTGGTTCAAATAATTCATGAATTTTGGTATCAAGTCTTCCCTCCCCCCCACACTATAAGGATGTAATCCAAAAATCTATAATATTCCCGAATATAGTGTGAAAAATGGGATCTAAACACAAACTGTTGCTCCCAATATAGCATAACTATGTTAGCATATAAAGGTGCACATGAGGAGCCCATAGCCACCCCATGTAGTTGGTGATAAATATCTCCCTGGAAATATATATAATTGTACATTAAAACTGCTTCCATATTTTCCAGCACTAACCTATATTCATCAGCTGTTAGAAACCCAAATTCTGTAACCATCTGATCAAACCAATACATTCCAATGTCATGGGGAATGACTGAGAACAAATCTCTGACATCAATGGTCAGAAATATAGAGTTCACTGAAAATTCTGATTTTCCAATTTTATTCAAAAAATCCCAAGAATCAATAAGGATATGAGTATATGTTGTGTGGAACTTCTTAACCTTTTCATCAACAAAAATGGCCACTGGTTGTGTTTTTGAACCCCTGGATGTGACTACGGGTCTCAGGAGTGGATTTTCAATCCCCTTATGTATCTTTGGAATTCCAAAGATGGCTGGAATAATTGGGTTAGAAACCTTTAGAAACTGGTATAGTTCTATATCAATAAGGCCCTGCATTAGACTGTCATCTAGCATGAGGTCAATTCTTCTATAAGAAATATTCATTTCATTTTTGGATACCACTGAATAGCGTGTATTGTTATTAAGAAATTCCAACATCCTAGCTGTGTGGTCCCACTGCTCCATAAGGACCACCCCTCCCCCTTTATCCGGTTTCATTATTTGTACTTTCTCATCATTCCTTAGTTGTTTTAATAGTTTATTTTCTTCAGGAGATAAATTTGAATGAATATTTTTATGATTATAATAATTCATTTTAATTAAACTAGTGAGACACACTTCAAAATTATATATTTCTTGTTGTAATGGAGGATTAAAAGTGCTTCTCCGAATCAAGACACTATTTTTATCCAACCCATTGGATTTGTGTTTAAATAAATGTTCCAAATTTAACTTCCTTGTGAAAAGTTTGATGTCTATTAACATATCCTCTAAACTAGGTACAATGGCTGGTACAAATGAAAATCCTTTCAAGAACAATGAAAAATACACATTATCAACCTGAAGGTCCATATAATAATATATAATAAAATTATCCTGTTTGCTTATTATGGTCCTATATTCCTGCTGTTCTACGTTTCCCAGAGTATACAAGCCTAATATCTCTTGGGACACTGAAGCATTCGCACAATTCCCTCTGAGCGCGTCAGGTGTCTCAAAACTATTAAATAAATCAAAAACATTAGAGACACTGTAACTAGTAAAATCAGTCTTCATCAAGATTATATATCCCTTGCTCTAATGGAGGTATGGGCCTCCTCGAAATTGATTACATGAACAGATCTGCAGTCGTAAAACTGCATACATACCCGTCAGATCCAAACATTGCAAAAGTTCTAAAACATGAGGGGACAGAAATCTAAGATGACCTCTCTGCTTAGTTTAGCTGAAGCATTCAGAAAACAAGCTGGAACAGAACTCAAACCAGAAGTAGACAAAAATCAGATACCATCTGAATGTACCAAAAAAAAAAAAAAACAAAAAAACAAAAACAAAAGAAAGACTATAAGGGGAAAGATCAGATGATAAGGAAAATAATGTGGAAAAGCTACAAATATAGTGGCAGGTATAGAGATCACCTGGAATAAACTCACATTGATCCGGATTTTACAGTGAAATAGTTAAAGAGAGGTGAGTTGAATCCAGAAAAAGAAAGGTTGATAATGTCAGCCCAGGATAGTGGACTACATACAAGTTGGTTTACAAAGTCCATTGATCACCTAAGAGAAACAAACTTAAGTTCTTTAAAAAAATAAATAAATAACTGGAAACAGTTGCACACCTTGCTGCTGGGTGCAATACCCTCATGGCAGAGGGCCTCTGTATACTGAAGGGCAAAATACTGTGGCAAGACTGTTGTACTGAGGATTATACAAACATTAAAGTATAGAGGAAGCTGAGAAGCATTTGAAACATGAACCACAAAGTATTATAGAGAAGGATAAAGTGAACATTACATGGGATTACCCCTTACCATCAATTCAAAAAAGAGATGCGAGAAAACTAGTTATAGTAGTCCATGAAAAAAGACAAAAGTAGCATTGATCATTGAAATTTCTACACCTAGCAATTATAGTGCGTCACGTACAGAGAGACACAAAGTCATAAAATATCAGGAATTGCAGGCAGAAAGGAGAGCAATGTGGAAGAAAGATATCCAGACAGTTCCAAACGTAGAAGGAGCAATAGGTCTAATAAAAAAGAACCTGCAGTCACAGTTTGATATGCTACGAATACATGTAACTCCATATGAATTGCAGGAAGAGTCAATTCTGGGCACGCTGCAGGTACTGCAAAGAGCACTTTTGGCTAACATTAAAGTTTGAAACAATACCAGTTTCATGAATTTTAATTACATCCTGACTTAGGAATGGGGTCCATTCTGTCATGGTATTAGGCACCCAAAAGATTTGGAGAAAATACACCTAGACAAGCACGGGGACTTATCAAATGTACACTCTCACAAATACAGGAACTGTTCACCAAATAAATGTCTATGGAATGAAAATTAAATGATCCAGAGAACTGTGCCTGCAGAAACAACCTTAGGATCATCAGACCACTAGAGGGAATAGAAGGAGATAACCCAGTGGCTTAATTTCACAAACAGCTAACCATCCTGCTTCAAAATAACACTGTCCGATGACAGAAAGGGTTCATCGGATTCAGAACAAAAATATCTCAAATTTACAGAGGCTTCTTATACTGCTGCTTTAATTTCCAGGAATGGGAGGAGATGTTAAATAAAGCAAAGGAGCTGGGACCCAAATGTCATCTGAGCAGGATTCCCATATACGGCACCCTTGAGTAGAGTGTCTTGCTGTTCCAGATGAGGAAAGCTCTTCTCCTAGCATTACATTACAAAGAAAATGGCTTTACAGTGCAGTTATGCTTTCCGGAGATGTTAGCAGTCCTGATAGGATCACTAAAAGGGTATCTACCACAGCAAGGGAGGTAGAAGCATTCCTGGATAACTAACATACTCACTATCAGCTGATTCTCCCTATCCCTTCTACCTGAGGAACTGGGAAGAGTAAGAGAAAACTTCCCAAACTACTCACAGCAACTAGCAAGTCACCAGAGAAGAAGAAGCATGCAAGATATGTACTTACTGGAACATTACATTTCTTCAGTCGCTGTCTGGACATTGGAAAATCACAACTTTTTCATTTGGCACCCTCTAAAAAAAGGCAAAGCAGAGCCTTTGGAAGCCTCTAGTTATGGCAACAAATTTCATAAGCTCAAGTTGCTTCCTATCCATAATGCCTCCCTGTTACGAGTCTTCCAAATCAAATATGCCTCTATTATAACCTACTAGCTCCAAGCAACTAAACTTGATGCACTTCATACCCTCCACATGATCCCCATACATCTCTCAGAAAAGGACAATTTGGAGGGGGATGTTGGGCTGGTTGTTCCAGTGTCTGGACAGAGACAAGAGAAACCTAACATTCTAATAAGTACACAACTTACACACTTCTCAGGTCCTGTCCAGACAATGGAACACCAGAAGAGAATCTCTTTCTAAGATGGGTGGCATGCCCCAACTATGCCTTTTAAGATGGTTGTTACAAAGGAGGCCCTTGCTCTAGAGACAGAGTCAAGGCTGTAATGTTTGGCAAAGGTATGCAAAAAAACACAAAGTGGCCATGGCTGTAATATCATGGAGTGGAAGATTTCTGAGAAAGGCTGTTGTTCAGACCAACTCTAGGGCTATGTGCAGAATGAAACTCCCCTCTGCCCCAAGAGTCTCTGTCCAGCTGCTGACTTTGCCAGGGCTGCTGGGACTTGCAAAACCACAAGTTCTTACCCCCTTGTTGGATTATACTGGAATGTCCTTTTAGGGCTGACTAACTTAATCCCAACCGAAATAAGTGTCTTGAAGACTTGCTCACTGGTAAACAGCTTCTCTTTAACCTGCTGCCCGAACAGTGTAAACCCATCGAAGGGGGCATTAATGAAAGCCACCATAAAATGGTCCAGGAAATCTGTCAAGTCTAACCAGGGTAGTCTTAGCATTGTTAGACCTGATTCTGCTGCCCTGGCTGCTCCATCCATCATACTGGGTACTACAAAAATGGATACAGAAAAAAATCATAGACATAGTAGCCACTTGGATTTCTAGCTGTGGATGCCGATCACCTGCTGGCAACTGGTTCACTGTGTCTGTTGTCTTTTGCAAAATATCTCTTTGAAACCTCACCATACATGTGAGAAAGTACCGGATGTATAAGCATGCTTCTCTAATTTATCCATCATCTTGGAGTCCTTGTTGGAAGGATATGTTTCTTCACAGCAGCAGCCATGACAACTGAATCAAAAAGGGGTCTTTTACTCCAAAACAGTCAGCATTTGTGGGTATGCAAGACCCTACCTGGTTTCCTGAGGATATACTCATCCACATCTGTCCCTTTCAAAGTTTTGGAACAAAGCATATCAACCAGCTTATCCAAAGGTAGCACAATTCATGCAGTCTTGGTGCTGAAGGATCAAAAGCCACCCACAAGGAGCTATTAACAGTCAGTGCCAAATGGATCAGCATCCAGACACCCAGTGCCAAAGTAGTCTGCGTCAGGGAAGTCAAATCATTCTGCACTAAGGAGGCAAATGCTGTAGTTGGAGCTGATCCAAACACTGCCAGTGCCAAAACAAGGCCCAGAGGAGGAAAGGCTGTGAAACCTGGGTCAAACCTCAGAATGCAGTAAGAACTATCAGGGCCAAGATGATGCTGTACCAAATCTGGGCCTTGGCAAATGCTGTGCTCCCAATCAAGCTGAGTGTAGCTCCTGAGAGACTTGTGAGATTGTAACATAGCAGTAGAAAGTGGTGTTGAAGGAAATGAGTTTAACAACTCTTTTTCAGAAGAGAAACTGTTTGGCAATAAGGAAGAAAGTCCTCCTTAGTGCTGGAAGAATCCTGGCACCAAGGAGGGGACAGTCTCATCAACAACAACCTGGGTTGACAACAGGAAAACCTCGAAGAGACCCTGGGATCTGGAGAAGACAGCATCAGTACAAGTGCACCTGTCTTGGAGTCTTAGGTGGCTAGAATATTTTCTAATAAAGAAGGTTCCTCTGCCTTCCTTTTTTCTATCATCTTGCTAGAGGGTGTGTGCACTAATGAGTCCATCGGTACAAATTAGTGGGGATAATCCCCATGACTACAAGCCAAGTCCCTGTCACTAAAACACCTTACAAATGGAGCAATTGCTGTTGAGATGTGACAATCCCATAACAAATTGAACAAAGATTGTGCAGGGACAATTTATGCCCACATCGCTTACACTTCCTAAAGCCCTGTGCGACTTCTTTCTCCTTGTTTAATGAACTTTAATGAACCACAAAACACTTCTAATCCAACACAAAAGTACCAATCACTGGAAGAAATATAAAGAAGAAGCCTTAGGTTCAAAGACGTGACAAGCTAGAAATGTGGGAGGGGGGCAAGGTGAGATAGAAAGGGTAGAAAAAAGTGGTAATACTATCAAGAAAACCACTAGTACTGAAGAACAACATAAAAATAGCTTGACTGCACTTATCTGAATGGAAAGCACTGACAATATGGCTAAAATGTGCTCCCTAAATGCTCAAGCTCAGAGGGGATGATGTCTTAATGGCAGCAATGAGATCCGGAGGATTCACAAGCAGGGATGGATTATGGGTAGGAAGGAGCTCAAGCTTGGATGGAGTTTGCTGCTATCACTAAAGGGCACCAAAGGCACCAGTCCTGCTGATACAGTGCTGTATGAGCAGATCAAACTAGGCACTGAACTCAGAACTCAGTCACAGCACCACTGTCACCTAATAACTTTTATTTGTTCAGAGTTTTGAGTTTTTTCTTTTATTGGTTACAGTTTACCTCAGTTTTTATTGTGCATCATGAAAGCTATCATGTAGACTCTTTATATAGAATATCAAAGGGTTTTATTCTAATATTAAACTAGCCTGTGTATAAAATAAATTACAACAATGGCAAGTCCACACAGTGTGTCTCCAGGAATTAAAATAAAGCACACCAACATAGCCCATCTGTGTGTACCTGGCAGAGATGGCTTGTTCCTGCGTCCAGCTCACAATCTTTCTTGGCATTGTGTTTTAGTACGTGACTTTAGCACCGGTCATTTGTCTGTGTTAGACCCTCTTGTAAGATGTTTGTGTTGTGGGGGAATCCACGACAGCTCCCAATTTGCAGTCATCTGCAAACTTAGAAAGCCAAAAGTCCCTGACATTAGCCTTTACCTCCAAGAAGTAGAAGCTAAACAGGAGTGGTACCAGCACGGAGCCCTGAGGTACCCTGTTGGTGACCAGTCACTTACTGGAGGTGGTATCACCAATTCTGATTTCCTGGATCCTGTCTGTGAGCCAGCTGGCAATATAATTAAATATGTAGGTGGTTTATGCCCAGTTTGGTGAGTTTATCAACTATACCTGAATGTGGTATTGTAATGAATGCCTTAGCCAGGCCCAAGTAAGTGGTATGCACTGTCTTCCCCTCATCTATTGCCTTGGTGACCTTCTGAAAGAAGTCCATCAGGTTTAATAGGCATAATCCTTCCCGGACAAAGCTAAACTGTGTTGGGTCCAGTGTCTGAAGGTTGCCTATGTTGGTTGATTTTTTTCATAACAGTTCATTCCAAGGTTTTGCATATTCGACTAGTCACACTAAGAGGTCTGTAGTTTCTGAGGCTGGTTGATGGTCCACCTTTGACAAATGGGATAACCATTGCAGTCCTCCATTCTTCTGGTGCAAAGCCTGTTTTAAGGCTATAGATGAAAAGTGACTCAACTGGTCCTGATAGGTCATGTTTCCAGCTATTTAGGAGGCATTCCCAGGATACTGTCATGGTCCAGTGAGGCTGTGTTTCTGGCCTTAGCAAGCACTGCTAAGACCAGCTCTCTGTTAACAGTTGTAGGAATATGCCAGTAGATATTTTGTGAAGGGAGGCAAGAGGGAGTAAGGGTTGAAGTTTGAGCTGAATTTGTCAGCAAGCAAATTCGCTATGTCAGTCTGTTTGGTGAAGGTGGCACCACTGACCACCAGTTCAGCACACTAATGTGTGTTGCCTTTGAGATTTTGGACATAGCCGTAGAAGGCCTTGTGGTTGTCTTTAGCCTGTGAGGCTATCTTGACCTCATCACTGGCCTTGTTGGGTTTAATTAGACCTCTTAGTTTCCTGTTTAGTTTAATTACAGACCTCCTATCATTATGGGAGTTGCTCGTCTTGATTTTTAACCATGACCTTTTTCCTTTTGTTGCATAATCTATTAAGGTTAGGATTCAATCATGGTGGTTTGTTTTTAGAGTTTGTTTCAGGCTTACTTCTAGTAGGTACAGCAGCCTCTATACAGCCATTTACATTGTTGTACAAGTTCTCTGTGAACAGCCCCACATAGGTTGTTGTGAACTCTGGGTTGGGAGGGGCACTGAATATTTTATTTTTTTATTTTATTTATTTTACATTTGTTGACCAGGGTAGTCTGGCTGGATGCAAGTCCATTTTCAGCAGAGGCCCGAGGAGAAAAGCTCCTCTATCTACTGGTACATTGCATAAAAATAGATTACTATAAGATACAGCTTATAAGAATTTAAGAACAAATGCATGAGAGATATTCACAGTAATGAGACATTTTTGAAAAGAAAAAAATGTACAATTCTTAGATTCCAACAATTTTACAGAGAATGTATAATACTTTAAAAATTCTAAAAGTAGTAAATCAGAGTAGGAGTTAGGGTAGAGAGGAAAAGAGTAGAGGAGTAAAAGAGTGAGAAATATGATAAATTAGTCAGGTGTACTGCAGGTACAAAGCCAGTGGTTTTGGAAGTACAGTTTAATTTTCTGTTTGAAAAGAGGCAAAGATGTAGTCAGAGTTATGTCACTAGGTAGAAGATTCCAATTTCTACCTACTGTATTAGTGAAAAGACGGTCACCAGCAAAGTTATTGGACTTAATTGATCTGGCCATGAGTTTATGAGAGGAGCGAAGGGAGTTGAGATTGTTATAAGGGATTATGAGTTGAGAGAGAATTGGGGTGTTGTCAGGTTAATGTAGTATACTATGGGCAGTAGAGAGTTGATGAATTAGCAGGTAGTTTTGGAAATCAAGCCAGCCTAGTAGTTTTAAGTTGAGACAATGGTGGGTTCTGAAGGGGTTACCAGTGGCGAAGCGGGCAATATTGTTATAGCATGTTGCAAGTTTATTCAGATTGCTTTTCTTAAGGTTGGTATAAATAGTGGAGGCATATAGTAGAGTAGATAAAAATATTGAGAAGCTATTGCTTAATAGGGTGCAGTTTGCTTTGGAATAGTTCCTAATTGTTACAGGGTTTGCTGGTGCTAACAAACTGATTTTGTTTTTTGAAGGAGACAATTTTGTAGTCTGACCTCACCAGTGAGGATGTGACACCATGGGAAAGTGCAGCACTCTCCCATGTCTATGAGTATCAGGTTCAGTACGTTTGAACTTCTGGTGGGTATGCACACTATCTGGTCAAAGTTATTTGTGCTAATAACATCCAGAAATCATTGTGCCTGTGAGTATAAGGTAGTGTATGTTTACCAGTCCAAAGAGCGGAAGTTAAAGTCTCCCATGAATAGGGTATTTGTTTTAATGGTGTGTCTCTCCAGTAGGTCTAGGTACGAGCTATGGGATTCTAGGGACACAGAGGGTGACCTATAGCTTGCTAGGATATGGTAATGGACTTTGCACACTGTCATTTGCATGTGAATAAATTCCAGGGGCATCACCCTGTTTTACCATCGTGGAGTTATGCTTGTTGCTAATATGGATTGAGACTCCTCCAACTTTTTTCCGTCTGTGGAGCTGATGCTATAAATGTGTGAAATGTGGAGAAACCTTGCACTGCCAGAATACTTTCTCTGCATTTAAACCACATCTTGGTAATGGCACAGATATCTACATTCACCAGGGTAAGGAGAGCTTGTAGGGTATGGAGTTTCTTGTTTAGGCTCCTAGCATTGAGCAGTAATACCTTAAGTTCTGGCTAAACTCTACAGAGGCCTGAGAGATGAGTTAGCACATCTATTCTGAGATCTCTTCATTAAAAGTTTTTGTAAAGGCATGTTATCTTACTAGGCAAGGAAAGTGAATGTTAGTTTTCAAAATCAAGGTAAGATGGCCCTTAACCAACAAAACTATAGACCCATTTCTTTGATTGTGGAGACCAAGACCTTGGCTCTCCATCTGGAAGACTGCGTCCCTCAGCTTATTGGGATAACATTGTAGGGTTTTATCCTAGGCAGGCATGGCATACTGGCACTAATTCACTGTGTTCACAGCAAACAACTTAGTCATCATGGGACAGACCCATGGCAGCACTGCTTACAGACTTTCATAAAGCCTTTGCCTCCTAAGTGCCCCACTTTTTTAAGATTCTAACCAGAAAGGATTACAGAATACATGTCAAGTCCGTCTATGGCCCATCTTTTTAGATGCAGTGTTATTTAAGCACACACAGTAAAACCCACTACTGTCCTCTCTATGTAACATACCATAGTCTGGTTGTGTGACCACAGCAGGAGGAGTCCTAGTCTCAGATCCATTTCTATTCCTTTGATGGCAAGAAAAAAATAACTGAACAGCTACCTGTCAGATGTAAAGCACAATGTCCTGGGGACAGTGAATGATCTATGAAATTTAATATAAAACCTCAGACTAAGTTAATTATTGATCAAAAATGTGTCAAAGTATACTATATTGGTTATTAAAACTAAATTTGCAATGTAATTGTGATACATGCAGAAAATATGCAAATCCTACCCGAAGGTAACAAAATAAGGAAACAATTTAACTTTAAGTAGAATCATAGACACAACATAAATTTCCCACTTTCTATAAAATGATTGACTTAAACCTGTAAGATAAATATTAATAGTTCAAAAGGCATCGTCAGTCATCTATAACAAAATTAAATGAACCTTTGGTTAATGAACTTTACAATTTTAAATAAAGTTGAACATAGCCATTCCATAAAAAGGCAGCCAGTATGGAAAAGCCATTCAAAATGGTACACTATTTTAATAAGTTCTTGCACAAACTGAGATTACTGTCTGTTTCTTGAACTCATAAGGCAAGATCCTAATGAACAGATAAATCATGGATGCATTTAAAACAGCCTTGCTCTTGGCTGCTTTTAAAATGGGTGGTGAAAGCCAAACCCACTCTGGCTAGGCTTATAAATGCCCTAGGGCAGATAGCCTAGTATGAACCTATGAAAGTATCCACCAAGCTAGTTCTTTTTTGCAGAGGTTGGTGATAAAAATCTGATCCGACATACAATGGTTTAAGAAGGACCATTGAGAAGCCAGACACCACTGTAGAATTCTCATGTAATTCCTCGTTAGGGGTGTGACGATTGGGGAGAGATGGGCGAAGGCTGCCAGCCTAGTCAAATAGAATTTGATACATAATTCTATCAACTGTATAAATAAATGTAAAATACAGGCATGCTTTCTTGATAATAAATGTAAAATGCAGGCATATTTACTGAGTGTAAAGAATACTGTGAAATGTGGAACTGCAAAATATGTGACAACATTGCACTCTACTGGCCCAGTGAAGTATGTTGTGACCCTTTCATGTTAGAATTCAGTTCCAATGCGGCTGGATAAAGGTTTCATGCCCACTGTTTTAAGGCTAAAGTGTATGACCAGAATTTAGATGTGGAAGGTGCTTTATTGCTCTAGTTTCTGTTAGAATATACATGTGAAATGTCTTCTATTGTTATAAGTTTCTGTGCAGGTGTTAGATTGCTAAATAATGCAGTTTGTTTGCCTGGGAAAACCTAAGTGTCAAAAATGATGTAATTTGGGAAGGGACCCAGCAAACATGTTTGTTAGTAATGTTTAAATACTATTTCTCAGAAGAGACTGGAAGCATTTTGACTTTGGGCATCCAACTTACCAGCACTCTGCCTTATGCTCACAAGTAAGTTTTAGTACTGTGATTTCTTGTAGGAATAGTTAAAGCTAGTAAAGCTTAATTGGGTGTTTTTCTTTGAAATTGGACCTGCCCTACCGTATTATTTTAAGTTTCTGTGTGATCTCTGAACTCTTAGATATCTCTGTGGTGTCGTAGTTTTATCTTGTGTTTTAATTATTTATTATTAAATATTTTTAAAACCTTTGACCTGTGGCGATTTGTGTAGAGATAAGCTCTACAGTACATTGCATTTTTATAGAGGTTACTGTAATAGGCCACTCTAAAGTAAGCCTTGACTGCTAGTCATACTACCATTGGATATTAATATTGCACAGTAATAACTGGACACCCCTTTAATGGCCTTTTAGTAGCTGATATTATTAACTGGGTGGTGGCAGTAATTACTACTGTATAGTCTGGGTAAAGGGGCACAGTTGGAGAATCTGTGTCAGTCTTTCCCAGGAGTGTCTGTGACATTGTATAAATACTTATCTCAAAGTGTGTGTGTGTGTTCTGTCAGCTACTTGGCAGGGGCACGAAGCACTGGTTGGACAGAGAGGGTACTGGAGGTTTTAGCTTGCCCAGTTAGGCTGAGACCTGGACCCTACAGCTGTGCCAGTGGGGAGTCTTACTGGGGACCTGGTGAGCAAGGGAGCAACCAGCTTCAGAATGACTGTGATCTCTGTGTACACTTAAGGGGAAATTGTACTTTACTGTGTGTATTCGTTATCCTTTCCTCTTCTATGAGACGACCTCCCTGGTGTTAGTGGTGAGGACTGAGGCTCCTTGATTGCTGGGCCAGGGCATGGTCGTCACAAGGGCTGCAAGAGTTACAGTTGCTGTAATGGAGGCCAAAGCCTGTAGGATCAGATGAGATACTTTTTTGCTGTGTATTATCCTTTGAACCTGTGTTCTGATTCTCTGAAGCCTTTCGGGAGGAAAAGAACCTACTGTTGTCATATTTAGTACAGCCTCTATGAACCGTAAAGTTTGAGCTGGAGTCAGCTGGGATTTTTCATAGTTTATTGTTATACCTATATAAGCGCAGGTCTGGAGAACAAAGTCCTTTGCTTCTATCAGAAGATGCCTGGTCGGGGAGGTGATGAGCCTGTCACCCAAGTACAGAAACACCCAGAATTCTTGCAGTCTCAACTGAGCTGTTATTGCTTCCATGCATTTGGTAAACACCCTGGGGGCTGTGGTGAGTCTAAAGGGGAGCCCCCTTAATTGGTAATGACTGGGGCATAACCAGTAGCTGAAAAATCTTTTCGATTGTTTGTCCATTTCATATGGTAATACGAATCCGGAAGATCTACTGAGCACATCCAGTTGTCCTTCTCCAAGAAAGGAAGTATGGACTGTACCGTGACTATCCAGAACTTCGTTTGACAAACTGACTTATTTAGTGTGTTTAGATACAAAATTGGTTTCCAGTCCCCTGTCTTTTTTTTGGCACTAAAACAAATCTTGAGTAACTTATGGATTCTATTTGGTCTGGTGGGACTTCTTGGGTGACTTTTTTCTAACAGCTTTTGAATTTCTACTGCTGCTTATTCCCCCTCATCAGGGATGTTTCTGCATACGGGGGGGGGGTTGAAATACCTCTGGGAATGATCCTCTGCACCCAGGAATCGGAAGTTATTTGCAGCCAGGCATCTTGATGCTGGGATAAGCACCCCCCGACAGCCTCCAGAGGAAGACAATCGGGCCTCCATTCAGAACAGCTGATAGGGTTTCCCTGGGAAGGAATCCCTGGTTCGGCGGGCCACATCTGCCTTATGGTCGACATTGTCCATTATAGTTTCCCTTCTGCTTCTGGGGAAACTGGCTCCACATGTGCCCTGGATATGCCCTTGAGACATTCTGAACCACATTTTTTCACCTCTCCTATGACTCCTGGAAAAGGATCTTTGGGAAGTGGAAAAACGCTCCTATGACACCTGAAAAGGATCTTTGGGAAGTGGAAAAACATACTCCTATGGCAGAAGAGGTCTTACCTTCCTTCTCTCACCTGGATAACGTTTATCTTACCTTAGGGCCAAACAGACACGGTCCATCAAAAGGGGCACTGACAAATGATAACTTAAATGGCTCTGCAAATCACACAGACGCATCCAGGCATGTCTCTTTATGGCTATGCCTGAACCCACTGCCTTGTTGGTCTCTTCAGCTGCATGGGCAATGAGCCTCATGGACGGGTTTGACACGGACTCTAGGGCAGCTAAATGGGAAGCCACTTTCTCTTGGACTCCCTCAGTGAGAGATTCTGCTGGGTATCTGACAGGTCCTTGAGCAGATCCCTTTGAAGTCTGGTAAAATGTGCCAGGAAGTTCAAAGACCTTACAGCAATGGTTGATGAAGTGTAAACCTGCTTCCCAAATCTATCCATCGCCTCAGACTCCTTGTTGGGTGGATGGATGGTGGAACTTTGCTCAGCGAGTTCCTTTCTGGTGGGGGCTGCTATGACCATGCCATCTACTGGCAAATCTTTGACCCACAACTGCTTGTCTTTAGGGGCAGATAAAATTCTGTCCAGTCTCTTGGGGTTAGGGGTTAGGTGCAATGGTGTCTGGTGCCTTCCACTACCACTGCGAGATCAAATGAATGAACTCGTCAGTGGGCGGAGTCATCCTAGAGGTAAACGGGTGGGCACCGGAAGCCTGCATGTAGACAGACTCCTCCAAGGAAGGATTTTGGGACTTCCAGTCACCCCACTGTTTCAAAATTTCTAAGATGTCTCTGAAGGAGACATCCTCAGGGGGTGACTATGGGGACCCTTCCCCCCTCATCAAAATCTGTGTTGTCTGTGACCGATTTCTATGGGGAATCTAAGTGCTTCCTCTTGCACTTTTTCTTCTGAGAAACCTTGACTACATTAGCATTAGCAGCGTCCTCAGTTTGAGGTCAGCCAAGTTATAGAATTATTAATTTACAACATTTACATTATAAAATTACAAAACATATATTAATATTGCATGTATTTTATTTAATTTGAAAAGCATCATTTCATGTTTTTACGTTTTTACAAGAGTACAAAATGTGTTTAATGATTTGGAGAAAGTTTTAATGATTGTACTTAAGGCAAATATGTTTTTCAAAGTGGGAGGGGTAATAGTTTACTGATGTTCATTTTATTGGATGAATACATGCTGCTGATTGTATTTAAACTATTATTCATGCACTTTTAATTGTTATGAAAAATCCTGACAGTGGTTGGGTGAAAATGCTTAAATTTTGGTACTGAATTTTACACTGTGTTTGTCGTACAGACTAGTTCACGAATAAAATCTCTGCAGTAGCTGTGGAGTCTCGGATTTTTTCTTAGTGGTATAAGAAGAGGACAGAATCTGAATCTGTGAGACCTGCAGATTTGGAACTTGTTGCCCAAGTGGAGAGACAGGTTGAATAAGGGAGCATGAGGACAGGATATGGTCCAAGGAGGAAGGGGCCAACTGAGAAACTGCTGTCGACAAGACCCTCTCCATTGCCTCGAAGGCTGGTTCCCACCGAAAAGGGAAGGGAGCCTGGAACCGAGAAAGACTGCCTCAGAACCGTGGTCACTCCCTGCTCTGACAAGACAGCCCCTGAGAGTGAAGCCAGGGCTGAACTGAGCCATGCCCAAGCTCCAAGGTGCAGGGACCGCTCTGAAAAAATTGTAGTCGACCCCGGCTCCTTAGAGTTGACAGGACAGATACGGCCCCGGGAGATCTCTGGATCTGACAGAGCCGAAAAACTCATGGTAATAATCGGTTCCAAGGAGAGAGAGAGAGGTCTCTGGAACCAATTAAGTCAGCGCCAGATAACTTTGAGGTTTAGAGACCCAAAGGGGTCAGAGCAGAGGGGGGGGATCCTGTAAGTCCTCTCGCCCACAAAATTCTATTCACTAGTCTTTCCACATCAATTTCTGTGACACTTTTGGTGAAACGAATAGAGGCATGGGAAGGTGATTCAGGTCTTTTAAAAAGACCTTGGGCAGTTTGGCAGCAAAAGGATCAAAAGATGGTGAATAAACCACCCTTACCAAATCAACTTGTTGAACTATCTGTGCTGAGGTAGTCAGTGTTGAAGTAGTGGTGAGGCATTTGTCCTGAGAGGGAATCTAAATGTCCTGTTGTGCTACAGGTTTTGGTGTCAAGGTCTTAGGAGCCGAAGCAGATGTCGATACCAATGACTTATTTTCCAGCACCAATGTTTTTGAAGGAGAATCCATCAGATCAGACGTACTTTGTGGAGCCTTCTTGTAAGTCAGCTCCAAGGGTGATGACGGAACTATCAAGCTCCTCTTTTTGTTTTTTTCTAAAGACAATGAAGAAAAGCTAGGGAAAAAATATCGGTTTTACTCTTTTCAGCAGATATGACTTCCCCAAAAGCTGAAGGGATTAAGCCCTTCAAAATTAATTTGTACTTTCTCTCGATGAGAGCTCTGTGGCTAAAGCTGTGGCAAATGTTACAGTGTTCTTGAAGGTGTAAGGAACCTAAACAATAGACACACAAGAGATGCGAGTCTGAGAAAGGAATTTTGTGGCCACACTTCTGGCATTTTTTAAAGCCTGGAGGGCCTTTGTGTTTGTCAGCCATAAAGATGGAGGATGGTAGAGAAACTAGAGACAGGAGAGGAAATCTGAAAGAAAAGAGACTATCAACATAATTTGCCTCCTACTCCTCCTTAACCTCCAAAATTTGTTAATAGTTTATTTCCTACAATTTCTCGTCCTCAACTGTAATTCACTGTTAATGACCCTAAGACTGTACAGTAGCTAGATTTTACTGTAGAATTTTTTTTTTTTTTTTTACTGTAGA